>NW_027071937.1:7550000-7831106 GCF_038088225.1 Cyrtonyx montezumae
AGGTGCCTTTCCCTGCTAGGCCAGGTGTCATCAGCCAGAACATTTCTTTGGGAGAGCTGGCATTTCTCCTGCTGCTCTTGTATCTTTCCTCAACAGAACGGGAAGAGCTCTTTGCAGCCCCAGTGTTTGCCAGCTGACGTAAATCCCAGAATCGTACTATGCCTTGGTTTAATTACAGATTACAACAAACAAAACCAACTACAAAACCCCAAAGAAGAAAATAAAAGTTAAAAAACAAAATATACAAAAAATACCACGAAATCAAACAAAAGCTTCCAGGCTCCAATTTATAAAGAAAATAATTTGGGTGAGGAACGGGAGGAAATCCTTTATGCTTTTTTTCTCAGGCATCGAGGCAGCCTAATTCAGGAGCCAGTCTTTTATGGCAGCTTGCACAGCATGCTGGAGAGGATCCTGGGAATCAAAACCTCTGATCCTCTCTGAGATTGAAAGCAAGGTATGACCACGTCCTGAGCAAGTGCAAGATGTCTTCAAATGCATGCAATAAAACGCCGTGTGCCCCCAGGTGCCACTGCTTAGAGAAAAAGTGACAGGAGAATGAGTGCATCTTAATGAGACATGAGCCAACAACTGCTCTTCAGTCTGCTAATAGTGGGTACTCTTTTTTTCCAGGACTTACTCTGTGCTGGAAGAGGTGATGATACAACCCTTACCACTTTTTATCTGAAACTGAGCAAGGAGCTCCGTTGTGAAGGAAGGGAGAAGCATCAGCAGGAAGACCACAAGCCCAGAAGATAAAGCAATGTGCCTTGCATTTCCACGCTCCCCTTGTATGCCTGGATTCTTGCTCAGAATTGAACAAACAACTTACGTAACTTCCTAATAGCACAGTGATGTCCTCACAGTGCAGATCCCTCTCATTCCTATTTCGCATGGGTCTAGACATGCCTGTGCAGTACAGCACCTAACTTCTGCTGCCTTCTACCACAACCCCAATGCCCTGAAACTGCCTCCCCCCTTTTCAGAGGGTTTGAAATGTTATATAAGAAATAATCATCACCTTAATCAAAGACTTGGGAGAATAGCCAGCTATCCAGTGGACATCACTTTATGTCAATATTTTCATCGTCATCAGTGCAAAGCTTTAAAGTCCTGTTATATTTCCCCTCAAAGTTTCTTATGTAGGCACCTGGATTTGCACCACGCGCAGTAAGGTGCCCTGCACATGTTTCCTGTTGCTCTTGTCCTTTTTCAGAAACACACAGAGACTGGACTCTTTAATCAGAAACACATTTGACCGGGCAACACCAGACATTGCAAAATGAATGGCATCTTTCCAGACAAGTGTGTGAGAGATCCAGAGCTTGGGCCAATCCCAGCAAATAATCAGCTTGTTTTTGGCAGAGAGAGGCGGCTCTGCTTTTGGAAGACAAACTTTAATGAAAGAAAGACTGAACATTATTTAGAGAAACTAATGTGGGACAGCCCTTGGTTCTGGATCCATCCTAAACAGTGTGACACAACTCAGAATGCTCTCGTGTTCGTCCCACCAAAAAGGTGAGAGGGGAATGGGAATAAGTGTACACTTCAGCTCAAGGCATGGCTTTGCTGCCTAGCTCTCCTGCTAAGACATCAGAAATGGCCAGCTTTTTCCACACTTGCTTTTCCGCTGAAATAACTTTGGTCTGTGGTTAACAACAGCCTCAGAAGTGCTCTGGGAAGCAGAGAATCACTAAGGTTGGAAAAGACCACCAGGATCATCAAGTCCAGCCATCTGGGGTCCTTTCAAGTCCTCATTCTTGTGCTGCCATCCTCATCTGGGATGTAGGCTCTCATGGTAGGGGAGTCCTGTTGCCATCACACAGCCTATGTGTTCAGTGATGTCCTCTGTGCCCTTGGAGCTGTATTGCCCTAGGGGAAAGCTGACTGTGTTCTAGATATAGTTCAGTATCTTCACAGTGAGTGGCTACTTGCCTCAAACAGATTAAAAGGAATGCTCAGTATGTCTGCTCTGTACACACAACCAAAAGTAGAGAAACTTCATTCTGTCACTGGATGCCCTCTGTATGCATCAGTGAGTCTCTGCAGGGCTGCTAGAAAGCTGTGCAGGCTGGGTCCACTAAATCTCAGCCTGGATATTAGGAAAAATTTCTTCTCAGAGTGACAAGGCATTGGAACATGGCGCCAAGAGAAGTGTTGGAATCACAGTTCAAGGGTAAACATGGCACTGAAGGACGTGGTTTAGTGGGCGTGGCGGTGAGGGGTTGATGGCTGGACTTGATCTTAGTAGTCTTTTCTGGCCTTAATGATTTTATGATTCTATGAAATCTATGCTTCTGGTGACACAAGGCAGCTGCTATTAGTCTTCCTTCTGCTTTCTCCACGTCTGCTCATGGTCATCATCTCAGAAATGAAAAAAAACAACGATGAAACAATGACGTATATGGTGTTGCTTATTACTGCTTACCCTGATGACCAGTATTGCTTCATTCTCAGTCTTGTGGTCTCTTAATGGCATGTGGCCATCTCTGCTCTTACACTACACACAGAAATCTCCCCAGAAATTCTCGAATAAAGCAAGTCATCTGGTGTATAAACTTTGATGCAGTGATAACCAAAACTGTCTCAAAGCAACAATCAGAACAGCGTGCTGAAAAAAAATTGTGTTTTGCTGGTAACTTCTCACAGCTAAGCAAAGCAAAGCTGAATCTTGCTCAGGAAACATCCAGCACTTAGCTACATAATTAAGATTTGGTTTTCACTTGGTACAACATCTGAGACGTAAGCACCTTTAAACTACAGTGGTGCTATTTAAAGTGTTATTAATAATATTCCTCTTCTTAATTAATGAGTTCAAGAATTATATATATAGGCTGTGGCTTTCTCTAGCCAATCCTTGACAGCTTCCCAGGGAAGGAATTCAGGCACCTCTCTGATGACCTGCTCCTATTCTACACCAGCATCTGAGAGGAAAATATTCTCTTTACATCCATTATCAGTATCCTAAAATGCACTTCATGGTTGTAAATAGCTCTTTGACATATTATCTGCCTATTACCAAGGCTCCTCAGCTCCTCTTTGCCAGGACAAACCAGCCCAGTTTCCTCAATCTCTACTCCTAGGTCATGGTGCCCAGGTTTTCCACATCCTTCTTGAGCCAAAACTGGACACCATATTTTAGATATGGCCTTGTCCTCACCAGACAGGGCGAGTGGGTCTAACATTGCCCTTTGGTCTGCTGGCTACGCTCTTCCATGCAATTTTCATGATATAAAGAAGTCACCTTGTTTTACCATCCACACCTACAATTTGAAATAATGAGGCCTTACTAAAAACTTCACCAAAAGCAGTGGAACACCCTCCACTAATTTCAGTGGATCGTGCAGTGGTATTTTACAGGCATTGCCACAAATTGGGCCATGCTGAGAGATGCTCGAAGATCAGGAGTCTGATTTTTTCCCCTCCCTGGGACAAATGAGCTGGGATTACAGAGAATGTTATCTCTCACTGCATTCCTCTCAAGCCCAGGCACTTGGAAAGAAGCTTATTTAAAGTTCCATTTTCCCTTGGCAGCTTCAAAGCTCCCTGCGGCTGCAACACCCACACCATTCTTCGGTGCCTTATTTATCAGGGAGATGCAGGGTAGTTTCTCTGCGTGGAAGTGGCCTTCTCAGCCACCTCCGGACGTGGTGGTGTGGAGGAAACACCTCACAGAGGGTGTGCCGAGGAGAGAATGGGACTTTCATCCCGTGTGGTCACGAGCATGGGTTTCCAGATTTTCATTCTTTATTTAATTTTTCACAGGACATGCACCTCTACCATACCTTTACAGAGATGGAAGCAGGAAAGAAGAACAATAATACAATAATAAAAAGCTTTGCAATATTTCTGGGGCTTCCCTCTCTTTCCCAGCAGAAATAATGGGAATTTTTCTACCATAATTGAAGATCTCTATGAAATAAAGAGGATGACCCCTCCTTCCTCAGCTCTTCTCCATCGGTAGGTTTAGAAAACTCAACGTAGTCTTTCAGAAGAAGCAAAAAGATCAATTCTTCTTAAACTTTTTCTGGCATTGTTTGTTCTTTAGGGGCCAGGTGAAGTCCTAGAGGCCTGCGCTCATCAGCTTCATTCCTCAGAGCATTACTGCCAGGAAATGTGCAATGAGCAGCTGTCACAAGGCATCCTCCCTCTAAAGATCAAGGTTTCTAGAAATCACTACAGGATATCATGTAGGCCCTCAAATTCTGATTCAGCTCAGCCATACCCCATATCCTGAATGGTGTTGAGTGGCAGTGGTGAGGAGAACTGATGTGGGTTTATGGCAGTATCTGGTGAAAGGCACTTTCATGCTGACCTGAAGCACCATACTTAATCCTGTTCACAGTTTTAAAGTTGGACTGACCAGACATGGTTTGCTTCAGTGCAAGACCACAACCAAGAGCTCCTGATGTTCCTGGGATGCCTCTCCTTGATTCTCCTTGGAGCCAGCTGTGAAAGATCCAATGCCATGATGAGCAGAAAAAAACACAGTTTTCCTCTTAGATATCTTAGAAGTCCCACTGGGGACCACTGTGCAAAGATGGGTCCCTGTTTGTATGAGTGGCACTCTGACAGCAGTCTGGGCAGCTCTCAGGGTATACTGGGCAAGTCTTCATGCTCTTACAGCTTGCCAAGGAAAGCAGATCTGCCTGAGAAGAGGTCAAAAGGCAAAGCAAACCACCTCTGCAAAAACTCACATGTGGAGAATCCCTGGGCCTGATCTCAGATCCAAGCCCCTGAATTTCTGTGTTTAGACCTTTATAATTCAGATCATTCTGTTTGATGATGGATGGGGTGGTTTGTGAGCGGAAGCTGGGCCCTGCCCTGGGCTGTGCTCCATTTCTCCCTCCTGACCTCAGAGACTATTTGGAATAGTGCATCCTATATAATATAAACCAGGATGCCCAGGAAAAAGTAGTACATCAGCACAGACAGAACAACACCTTTGGATGCATCTCTTAAACATCTGTTGATTGCACCATACTCATACCAAATTAACGATGAAAGTTTGTAATTCTTCTTCTGATTGTAGCACACTCCTTTTCTAGGCTGAAAAACAAAGCTATTGCACAGGAAAACAATGCAACAGCCACTTCTGACCAGTGAACTTGAGCCATAATAAATAGATTTGTGGAATTCTGTTTACACAGTGCAGCTTGTATTGAAATAAATAGTCATTTGCTCATGGGAGTCATCTTACATCTACAGCCATAGGTTTTATTTTGTCACTACTGAATTAGGAGAACACTTGGAATTTCCTTTCTGGGGGCAGCGTTCAGGGTTTTAATTTTGCAAAAAAACTTGGAACTGTAATAGAAGGTTTTTTTCCTACATAGAACTCCTTATTTTGTCTCAGGTTTAGTTTCATGAGAGTTAAGATGCCTCTTTGTCAAAATTTGTGTGCCTTGGTCACAAAAGAAAGTGACTAGGTGTCACGTCCCACCATAGTATGACATCATGTCCAAATAAGTGAAATGAGACAAACATCATTGTAGTTAAACCTATGAATGTCTTTTCTTGAAAACAGTGCCATCCCTCCAAGAGTTGTCAGTTAATTCCAGCAAAATTCCCTTCCTGGGGAAAAATAATTATGTCAGAAATATTCTGGTCAGATGTGACATGGCACGAAGTGACGGCCCAAGGGATGGATGCTCCCCGGGGCTGATGGTTCACATCTTGCACTCTTTGCACTAATCTAGCATAGTTCTCTGAGCCCTGCAGCACCAGGCTGTGCTGTGCCTCAGTCTGTGGTGCCATGTCATATTTTTGACTCAAGTGCCAGATGTCTCCATCATTCTAGCACAAGTCAAAGGCAGCAACTAGTCTGCCTGCAGCTGGAGACACTTCTGCATTAACTCCAGTGCTGAGATTTGCAGTCAGTCCAGGAGAAGAGTCCTATGAGCTAATTGATGTTAAGTTACAGAAAATTTCTCTTGGCATTGCCAGCTCAAGTTTCCTTTCAGCTACTACCACCACTCTGTCCTGGACAGTCCTCTCTCCTTTTTGTGCAGATGCATTTTGTATTTCTGTGCAACTCAATGGTGCTGCACGCATTACATGCATAGCAGGAAACAATCCCTGGACAATACAGAGAAGTGAGTCCTGTAAAAATATGTAAGTCCCCCTCGTCCACAATCATCATGGCATGAACTTCATGTTATATGGCCTGGAAAGGCTGAGAAAGCAATTTCCACACTACAACTGCACTTTCAAACAGATTCATCTGTTGGTATTACAGGTGAAACATTATTAGAGTGTAAAAAGTGCCTGCTCCTGAAGGCATTTATTTATGTGACAATAATAAAATAATTTCTAATGGAAGTCCTCAGGACTTCACAAAAAAGAAACCCAGTGTTGTATCTGACATTTTTGGGGTATAAATTCAAAGCCCAGACAAGCAGAGCAACTGGTCAGTGCAGGAAGAACACTCTTAAACTTTGGATCAGTGCTCACGGTTTTCCTGCTCTTGAGGGCAGTTTGTGCAGTACCTGAAGCTTTTAAAGAAGCCTGTAATCATCTTTTAGCCACACACTTAATCTCTGCTTATGCCTCACTCTGTTTACATTCTCCATGACTCTACTAATCCTGAGTTCCTAGAGCACCTTCAATTAGATATGATGCTACAAGAGATGCTAGATGCAGCCAAGCAAACTCAAACTCATGAACAGGGGAAGGTTTGGATTTCTTCATCCTTGCAAGAAGCCTTTTTTGCACCATGTTGCAAAGCATAATTTGAGAAAAAATATGGAGGGAAAAGTAAAAAAAAAAAAAAAAAAGCAAGAAAGAACAAACCAGCCCTGGATGAGTAAGAAACCTGTCTTTTTCCTGTATCCAAAAAAAAATATGTATGTAATTTCCATTAAATACAATAGTTACTCATTCCTTGTAATGATGCCTTTTGACTCAAGTGTTCTTTCATTACTTGTTCTAAGAATAAATCCTAAATATTTTTTTAGGAGAAGTTTCTCCTTGAGTTCCCAAGACTTTAGACTTTTTCCTGCAAAATCCAAGAGGGCTTGGTGAAGAGACGTCACACTGGGAGATGAGGGCCAAGGTCCGAAGGACAGAGGAAGGAACATTCAGTATTATATAAACCAGTTACTGGAATGACCCAGAGGACAAGGGAGGAGGATGGAGCAAGGAGGGGAGGAGTTTAGGAAGACAAGAGAAACAGTGTGACAAGAAACCCGTGGAGAGATCAATGGAAAATCAAGATAGAGGAGTCTGATAAGTGGGGCAGATCAGCAGCAGCAGCTCTGTGACTTGGGCCCACTCCTTTCCTCCCATGCATTTGGGCAGACAGCTCTACTACAGGCTCGGAGGAGCAGGAGAAAGGAGGAACGGGGCATCTTTCATCCAGCAGCTGCTCAAAATGAACACGTTGACAATTTATTTCTACTGAACAGCTGTAGAAGTCACTATAGTGACCCTCCCGTGGGTATCTATGATTTCATTACCTTAAGATCATTGCCTTTTCTCAGCAAACAAGTGTTTTTCCCCACTTCAGAACTCTATATATAAACAGGAAATATTTCTGCCAGTATTTCTGCCAGTATGGCACTTGTGTGAATGGAAGAGCTTTGTTACATTGGTTAAAGCTTTACACAACAATTCATCAGCCAGCAACTGAATAAAAGATGTTCTTCAATAATAACTGCATATAAAATGGGCATTAGTCCTTCAGCTACAGCCAATAACATGCAAACTGAACACAACATAAACAGTCTAATGCCTAAGAGTTGAGATTATTTTTCATATTTCAGAAATGAATGGGGCACAGAAGGCAGCCATGTTAGTCGTGCTTGAGCCATGGATGATAGCATAAGTGACGGAGAGAGGATGTGATTTGCACCAGTTCTCTTATTCCAAGTTGTTTAATGAGTCCTAAACATCACATTTTTTTCCAAGCACTTTAGATTGATTCTATAATACTGAGCTGCTCAAATTCTCCTGATATTTTTGAAAGCTCTGATCCACGTTTTTCAGCTGAGTAGTAGAGAGACTTAAATCAGAAAAGAAGAGGCTAAGGAGATGGGACTAAAATCCTTCTGCCTACAACTTGTTTAATTTACCACGGCAGATCTGCAGCCTCTTTGCAGTCCATTTTCACTTTTTCCAGCCTTTCCTGTTCCTCTACCCATTCTCTTCACAGAGCAGGGCATGGGAGGGCTCACCACATAGCTGACAAGGAAATAAATGTCCTTGGGAAGTCACTCCTGTGCCTGGGGATCAGGATGTGCTTGGGTCTATGGTGTCTTCTGGACAGCCACATCACTGCTGTAGGATAATGTGTTCAGAACATCCCAGCTTTCCTATGTGTATGTTGCATGGCGTTTATAAGTAGCATGGTATAATTAGATGAGGAACACAGAACAGTTCTGTCATGTTTCTTTTCTCACCACAGAATATCATTTTGTTTAACAGAACTTTTACTTCCTACAATCTCACCACATTTCTAATCTTAGATTACCGTGACTAAAACTTCACGGATCAGAGTAAAAGCAGAAGTGATTTGCTTTTAACAATTGAATGGGAGATGTTATCAGAGAGCATCCTGTCCTCATGTGAGAACTGCCTGCTCCCCCTGGAATACCTCTGGCACTCTTGCAAGAGTACTTTCTCTACACTTTTAAAACTCATAAATCAAAATTATGGATATCATCAACAGTACTATGTTATCTTGTTTGGTTCCAGTCCCAGCATACTAGGGAGTAAAACTTTGCAGAGGCTGATCATTTGGGAAGCTTCTTAGCACGATGTCTCTATGTATGTAATAACGACTTGGGACAAAAGAATAAAAATAAGTTGATGTTTAACCTGGAAAATGAGGCACACTTTATGATATGAGTTATATAATTAGGTACAAGTTTGTGATAAGGCATAGACTGTGTCATTAAGTTGAGCAGCTCTTTCTCAGAATTTTCCTCATGTAATACCTTTGACATCCACTATTGTTCTTTGGTTTTGACATGCCAGGCATGTCACAATTGTAAAAAAATAACAAACTGCTAGCAAGTTTTGCTTTTCCAAATAGTTCTTTGGTCCCCGCTACTAAAAATGGAGCATTTACAGCTCAATTTCTGTGTAGGTTAACTTCCTGTAGTATCTTTATTTAGAGTTCAGCTCTGCAGAAGTAATGTACTTTAATTAGGTACTATCAGTCTCATCAGATAATCAGAAGGTAAAGTTTGGGTTATAGCATAGTCACATCCTGTTTCAAGAGGCAGTGATCCTTCCAAGGTCCTCTGTTCCCCATTACCCCTATCATTTCAACCACCGGAAATCACAGCTCCAATGCCCCATGCAGATCATTTCTATTCTTTCCCAGAGGCCACTGACTCACTAGCTTAGCCCACACAACAGAACTGAGAGATGAGGGCTGTTGCACCACTCGTCCAGGCTCGTGGACATACTGGAGAACATGATGGCTCTGTCTCCCCATTTGCGTGCCCACACTTGCACATCTCGAAGGACTCAGAGGATGCACATCCCCAGGGACTCCTGCTCTGGCCTGCAGGAGGAGCATGGGCTGAGAGAACACCCACAGTCTGGAAGTGGAGCAAGTAGCAGAGGGCTCCTCATCACACAGGTGAGATTCTGCCAAGAGATCCAAGGGAAAAAGATAAGGGATACAGAGCTGTTGACGAGTTTCAGGAATTGATTCATTAACTTCCTTGGCACTTCAGAAAGGCTCAGTTAATAAGTAGCAAACTTCTGACCTCAGAAAGCAGCCAGAAATGTTAGACTCATAGATTCCTACCAGGAGCCTTCTTCTGAAGCCGGGCTGTTCCAACAAGTCTCCTTCCTCACCCACTCAAGATGTAATACAACCAATGAAGCTGACAGAGCAATAATGCCTTGCAGTGAATTGTGTAATAACCACACCCCAGCAGCACCTTATTTTGCTGAGATGAATTTCCCTCCTCTCATGCTCTTTTACGTTCTGTTCCCAGATCAGTAGGCTTCAGAGGTGCATCTTCATCCTAACTGCACTACTGCTTTTACCAAAACCTGCTCAGTGTTGGAGCAAACTTTTTCTGGTTGCATTCAAGCCTGCTATAAGCTGGTTTCTTGGATATGATCTATCTGCTTTCCCAGTTCAGGCCCACTTGGCCAAGCTTCTCAGGGCCAAACAAACCAAGGGTCCTCAGCTTCTCCTCACACATCTTTCCCTCCAGACCCTTTCCCATCTTCATAGCTCTCTTTTAGATGCCCTCTGATTGCTCTGTGTCCTTACATTGTGGTGCCCACCCAGAGCTGCACAGTGCTCAAGGTGAACCCACATCCTCTGGAGAGATAACAATTTCTCCCAATATAGCATTACCTTACTTAGCGTTCCTTCAAGTCCTGTAATCCAAATCATTGATGAAGACATTTTAGTGAACAGTCCCCTAAAATGGGACCCTGTGGATCCCCACTAGTGACCGGCCAGCAGCCTGATGTAACCATATTTACTTATATCCCTTTGAGCCCAACACGTCAAATAATTGTTTATGCATCTCATTTTTTTTTTTTATCTAGATTCTAGTGGTTTACCAATTGCCAAGCTCTTCCAGGTCTTTCTGCACAGGTTGGCCAAGAGATTTGGCCACAAAGTCTGCCACAGATCAAGTCTTTCCTGACTGCTCTCTGAGCTGCTTCTTCCACAGCTGTGTAGAAAAACAGATAGGTCCGTGATTCAAACCTGTCTCAGGTCTGTGTTTGGGCATTCAGCCCTCTGCCCTCACCATGAGGTTGTGGCACTACTTTGTCCCAGCCCACTAGCCAGCCAGTGTGAGCTGCAGACACAATTTTGCAGCTTGTTATACTCTTCCAATGAATCCTTGAGAGCACTAATTCCCAGTTCCTCGACCAGTTCCAACTAAATTGGAAATCTGACATCAAAATCTAATTATGAATGTTAAAGAAACGTACAACTGTCCTGACAGGAGACCCTCCACATTAATGTCAGCTCAAAAAAACAGAGGGAATCCCCCAGCTTCACTCCAGTTCTGATGCTGCATCTCAGGAATGCATCATTTTTTCTCTGGGGAAGCGAAGATTTTTTTGACGCTTTCAGATATCAGTCCAAGAGAGACAGATGCAGCCTGTCCAGAAAAGCAGATCTTGAACCAGGGAATGGTTCGTGTGATATCTGCTTTTCATGAGTTCTGAGAGGCTCAGTGTGTTAACACTGACAGAGCAGTTCAGAGTGAGAAACCACATAAACAGTCAAGGTAAATGCTACAGAGAGCTAATCTGATTCTTCTAGTAATTCTGTAAACCCAGATAAACTTGATCTTCTGTTTAAATTTTTCCAGGTGTTTATATCAGGCTTGAAGCATGACTCTGTTCCTCACTAAATATAGCAAAGCTTTAGTGAGCGAAGGCTTGGGTCAGACCCTCTTAGTTCACATTTGTGTCACTTCTGTGTTTGAAGCCATGACGACAGAATTTTGTGTAGTGCAAAAAATAATATCATCTCTCTTTTTGTAATCCCTCTTTCCTGGCCCCTTTCATCCTCATGCGAGGTGGTCATCTTCCTGGCTCTCTGCAGACAGCATTTATGCACCGACAACAGTGGCTTCTGAGACCTTACAGTCTTTAGTCCACAGTGCCCCTTGATTTGATTTCCATGCCTTGCATTCTGGACTGAAATTGCATATGAGCCACAACAAAATTTATTACATGTTAATTCAACAGAGCAGCGTATGCTTTGCCATTTCCAGGGACAAAAATCAATGCCAACTCTTCACAGACAGGCAGAAAATAAGCTCAAAACAACCCAGCTTATATCATAAACCAGTGTGTACAGGCTGCACTTATTGATGGTTCTGCAGCAGGGAAACTACATCTTCAATGCATCCGAGTGTGTATCTGCACACATCAAAAGGCTGACCCTGAGATCTCACTGTCTCCCCCAGAGCTGAGCATCTCCTGTGTCTCTGTTAACGCACCCAATGTTTGTTAATCCATCTTGAGCAAAAAGACAGAATGCTTTGAAGCAAAAAAAGTAAAATAAAAAAATGTCATCATGCTTTGTTGTACATCTAACAGTCTGCTGTCTCTCATCTCTGCAAAGTACGTGGTACTTGGGCTGCACTATCGGGGAAGATTTGCTTTCACTAGCAAATAAGTGCATTTTTCACTAGAGGAGAATCAATAAACAGCAATTATCCCACTGCAGGGTAAACTATTTGAGCCCGAGCCTGACTGATATTAGAGCCTGCATCTTTTTTCAGTGTCAGAATAAGATGCTACAACTGCTTGTCTCTACTTCCCAGCCATCAAAAAGGTACCTGTGGCAAGTTCATTATCTCTGTATCATTAGAAGTAAATCCACTGTGCATATTATGTGGTTTCACACAGGACCTCGAAGAGAGGGGAGCTGGAACATTAAGAACAGACCAAAAAAAAAATGCCACATAAAGTCTCCACTCTTTTTTCAGCCTACTTCAGTTCTGAAAGGTGCATTTCCTTCACAGATTCAGAAATGTAAAACTGCCCTCAGAGAACTTTCTTATTCTATTTCCACCCTGGAAATACAAAATCTCTCAGGTTACATCACGGCTGAAAGATCAGCTCCTGAAGAAAGGACATGCAAAACAGTTATCAAGCTGACTCTCCAGCCTTTATTGGAGAGCATTTATTTCTCAATCCTGAGCATCTGCATTTAATTTGAGGTAAGGGAAGAGTTTTGTGTGGGCAAGGAGGTTCTTTAGAATTGCAGCCAACACAAAGGGTGTGCCAGTGGGAGGGGAAGAGCGATACAAGCAAGGAGTCTCCCACACCAAGAACATTAGGCAGCTGCCAGCAACCCACTTGGGGATACTCTTCCGCAACCCACCTGGGGAAACTGTGAAGGTATTACTCAAATGGACAAGTTTCTATAAAGGACAAACAAGTGGGATGAAACACTCAGTTCAGGAAATGTCTGATTTTTACTAATACAGAAGAAGGAAGTGTAAGCCTCTTTTGATGTGGGAGCCTACTATCTGTTGGTCATGGAGATGAATCCATAGTACTCCGTAGTTATAGCCTCCCTGGCGCAATAACTCCATATATTTCCTCCCCTTGAAGTGATGACAAGGCACCAGTATCAGGAAGCCACCACGGAGTCATATCCAGAAGCATCCCTGTGTTGCCTGCATTTTGAGATCTCTGACCAGGACATTTATGTAGGCATGTCCCAGCTGTCACCAGCCCTGATAGAGATGGGGATATACAGGACAAGGATGTACAATGGTTACCCAAAACATTCCCCCAGCTTCCAGCAATTGGAGGCCCAAGATCTTCTTGTGACAGACACACATGTTGAGTATTCAGCATCCGTACAGAACTTCTTTTCTGTAAACATATCTAACATTCCTTGAAGTCAAGTAGATTTTTGACTATAGGATAATATCTTACAGAAATAAGTTCTACAGCTTAAACATGGAGGGGAAAATACTTCTAATTTTAAGTAGGTTGTGGCAACCCCATCCCATCTTTAAATCATTCAGATGATGGTGAGCAGGAAGACCTGTCAGTGAAGGCTTATAATAAATCAAGTTTATGACATTTACACAGATCCCAGTGTGAACCAAGCTGTAGATGTTATCACCAGCAATATGGATTCTAAAATTCCGGTTCATAGGTTCATAGGTACATTAGGTTGGAAAGGACCTACAAGATCATCTAGTCCAACCATTCTCCTAACACCATCCCTACCCACTAAACCACTAAATCAAATCCCTCAGCACCCCATCTAAACGCTTCTTGAACAGCGCTAGGGATGGTGCCTCACCCACCTCCCTAGGCAGGCCATCCCAGTGCCTGACCACTCCTTCAGAGAAAAATTGTTTCCTCAAATCTAATCTAAATCTTCCCCGGTGCAACTTGTGGCCATTCCCTCTCGTCCTGTCATTATTTATCAGGGAGAAGAGGCCCACCCCCTCCTCACCACAACCCCCCTTCAGGAAGTGGTAGAGCGGTTTGCTGAAGACTGAGCATCGTGACCCAAATCAGAGAGGTAATGACCTCACCAGGGTTTCTTCTCATGCAGTTATTGCATTCTCTCCAAACAAAATGCTTTTTCTATATAATAAAGCTCACTAATAGCTTTGATATGGTGACAGGACACAGGTCTGCGCATCAGAAATCTCTGCGGTGGCTGAGTTTGGCCAAAGACAAGTCATACTTCTGTGCACTTTGCTGAAGTCATACATGTCTAATGTAATGCTGTCATGTAAGTCACTCCCTCTGATACATATCTCAGGACCACTGGAGAAGAAGAGCACAGAAATAAGGGCCACTGAATTGTTCTGGTCCTCTGTATATTTGTTTACCTGGCATGGTAATGAAGGGCCATAAAATCTCCACCAAAACAAGCTTGTAAAGCTAATAGAGGAAGATATAAAGGACAAAATATGTGATAACAGAAGTATGGCATGAGGTGTGTTAATAGGAATCAAAATGCCTCCCAGTTCATTTCAAGGGAAAAACAGTGTCATATCAGCACCAGGAAATTCTTGGTGCATGGAGAAACATTAACTATTCTCAGATGCAAAAGGTAAGGCTTGCTATGCTACCACATCCACACGAAGACATAAAAATACTGACGTCAATCCATGCTGAAATCTGCTTCATGCTCTGCCCTTGGTCCAGGCTTGATGCCTGGGATGTGATTGAATATTTCTCCTGAAATGAGCTGTGGGGTATTTTCATACTCCCATGTGGCTCCCCAGAGCAGGAGGACAGGCAGCAATGGCAATAGCTCCAAGTACATGGCTGACGTGCAACCTTGCTGCTTGGCTCAATGCATTTCAGTCATCTCTGGGGCTGTTTTAGCTGGTGTTTTCCAGGGGAACAACAGGCCTTGTCTAAGGAGACATGGGGCATCCCTACAATTGCCTCTATAAATGCCCTTATGTGGGGCATTACTCAGAGGGCAGTGAGGCACTGGAACAGGCTGCCCAGAGAGCTGGGGATACCTCATCTCTGGAGGCATTCAACACCAGGTTGGATGGGATGCTGGGCAGCCTGACCTAGTGGTTGGCAACCTTAGCTAGGAACAAGATGATCTTTAGGGTCCCCTACAACCTAAGCCATTCTATGATCCTCTGGTACAAGGAAAGGCACCTCCATCCCCAGGTTTCTTTATCATGCTGTTGGGGATTAGCACTGGTGGGCAGCTGAGCTCTATGCAGTCACTTGGTAGCTCATCCCCAGTGAGCTGGTGGAGAGAACTGGAAATGCAGCAGTGAGAACACCCATGGATTAAGATAAAACTAGATAGTAGGTAAAGCTAAAGCTGCTCATGCAAGCAAAGCAAAGTCAGGAATTCATTCACTACTGCCCTTTGGCAGGCAGATGTTCAGCCATCTCCAGGAAAACAGGGCTTCATCAGATCTAGTACTTACATGGGAAAGCAAGCACTGTAACTCCTCCTTTTCCTCAGCTTTTATTGCTGCACATGATGTCAGCTGGGGCCAGCTCTCCCAGCTCCTTGCTATCTCAGCTTGCTGGTGCCCAGGGCAGGGTGAGAAACAAAGAACCTCGACTGTGTAAGCACTGCTCAGTAACAACTGAAACATTCCTGTGTTATAAATACTGCTTCCATCACAAATCCAGTACGTAGCACTGTAACAGCTACTACAAAGAAAAATAACTCTACCCTAGACAAAACAATGTGCACTTCATATATTGGTGGCAGCCTAAAAATGTAACCTCTGTCTCAAAAGAGAAACAGGCATCCTTCACAGACATGTCTTGGTAGAGTGAGCCACAAAGATCTGGGGGCATGTTAGGGCAATACGGGCCAAGACATCAAGCTGAGACTGTGTCACCACTGCTCTGCTTGCAGAAAGCTGGAGTCTAGAGCAAGTGAGCTGTAGGATAGCCTGATTCCCTTGCTCACACTTGACGCCTTCCCAGACAATACAATGAGAAAGGGAAAGTCCTGCTGTGCCTGGCTGCAACATGTGAAAGTAAGGTAGTAACAAGTCATTCTTCCACCAATCCAAGCCGTGCAATCCATTCAATAAAAGTACCAGGAACTGCACCGTGTAATCTGATTCTCTTCATTTGTTTGCACTTGTCACACAAACATGCATTGCTGATGCTGTTTTGTGTGTCCTCTGCAACCTCTCAGTGTTGAGGCAACAATTGCTAGCTGTGGTTTGCTTCTGAAGAACTAACAGACACGTGGAGCAAGGAGGCTGGCACAGAGCAGTCAGGAGCTCTGCTTCACTGCATTGTTTGCTAGGGACTGCTGGCAGCAGGGAGACAAATACCACGCTTCATCACAAAAGGAATACTTCATGGAAACAGCTTCCTTGTATGAAATGAAACAACTGGGAAAATGTCCAGCTAACCTGTCTCTGACAATACAAATTCATTCTTGCAAAATTTGAACAAGAATGTGTTCCAGCAGTAGACAGGAATAAGAAGTGTCTTTGTGAATACATCCTGTACTCAATTCAGGAGAACTTTATGTCTGACCTATTATATCATTCCCCATTGACCCTGTCTGTTCCCTAAACATCTTCCTGAACGATAAGCTGAGTTCAGAGCATATTCTAGTGCACAGGTACATCAGGTGACTCTCACCTGGACAGCAGTTCATCCTGGACTGATGCATGCTGTTTTCTGATGAGGCCAGAAGTAGAGTACTTGCCCCAGAGCATCTTTCATAAAGCCATGCTTGGTTTGGCTAAGAATATTTTCCATAGCCCTGTAACTGTTCATACCAGGGCTACTGCAAAAGGTAAATGAGTATTTTGGTTTCCAAGACATTTTCCACTGACATTAATCATGGCTCCCATGGGGTGTAGGCCCTGGAAGAAATCACCCTTCATTACCCCACCAGGGAAGCTACTTATTTTGCCTGAAACTGCTGCCCAGGAGGGAGGGCCATATACATCTTTTAGAAGACCAAGAGATAAGAATCATGGAATGACATAGGGAAGAACCAACTTGACAAGGAAAGAGCACCTTAGTGTCTTATTTAGGAGTCGTGGTGGCTTAGCAACATAATTTGTTTTACTCTCTTAGAAATTCATTTCTTGGATATCCTCATTTGGACACGGTCCTGAGCAATCTGTTCCGTGGTTTGAGACAACACATTGCTTCAAAATTATTCTAGGAGTTCCCTTACTCCATCCCTTTTTGCCTCCCTGCACTTAATAAAAGAGGAACGCTGCGTGTTCTGTGTGTTATTTGCCCTTTCACCCTGAGAGAAGGCACAGGCATGAGGAAAGCATCCCTGAGCACCAGAGGCCATGGATCTACTTTGCCTGTGCCCCATCTGGTGTCTCGCTCCAATGAACATCTCCCGACAGCAGTACAAGGTGAGACAGTTCAGCACAGTCACAAGCTTACACCATGCTGAACAGGATCACAGTTTGCCACAGCACATGCATGGGGATAGACCAGGATTTGCTCTGGAGGGCTTTCCCAGAGAACCCAGTGTGGCACAACTCCCAGGAGCTGGTGGCAGCTCCCATCCCACCGCCCCTACCTCCTCCACAGCCATGTGCAGCCAGGGACATGGGAGTGGCATTCCCCGGGGCCATGGCATTCTTGGTGCAGTTCCCCACACTGGCAGAGCCTCCTGGCTGATTGTCTCCCTGCTCATCTACTTTTTAAGGGTGCGTGGGAGGGAAATGTGCTTACACGACATGCACGGGATGGCAGCGGGAGGCTTTCGGCAGCAGGGAGATGGGAGGTCATGGCAGGGACATGGCATTGCAGGTAGGAAACCATCCCACATCCTCCCACTCCTTCCCGTCTCACGTCATCCCCTGGCAAGGGGCAGCTCGAGGAGCAGGTCCGTGTCTCTTCTCTGGAGACAAACCCAGTGTAATTGGGTGATACTTCCACAGATTGGCCGCGTCCTGCTGGGAACAGGGTTGTGTAACAGTAAGGACTGGTATGAAAAGCCCCTCCTGACACACATCCATACCTGACCAGGCCCACGGCAAAGCCTTCCCACAGCTCTGGTGCATGAGGGACGACACACATCCTGTTCCAATGTCACGGTGCTGGGCACACTAAGCTGAGCACCAGCCCTCTGCCTTTCCTCCAGCCCTGCTGCTTTCAAAGACATGAACTGTAACCAGCAGCTCTGGAGCTCATCAGTGCCCATGGGGTGGCCTTGGTGGTGCAGAAGGCCACACCAGCAGCACGTCCTCTTCCCCTGCCCAGTTCAGGCTATGAGCTGCCAGAAGCACACATTGCATGTTCTACTTACACAGCCCCAAGTGCTGGAGGGTATGGGATGGCCACTGCAAGACAGTGGGGAAACCAAGAAGGGGCCAGCACCCAACAGCCATGGCCCTGAGGCAACAGCAACACAAGGAAAGAACAAAATGCCAACCAGGGATGCTGTGACCGAGAACACAAGTGTTTGGTGAACAGCTGAAGCCTGTCCATGCCATGTAAATGGGAGACCCCAGGTGGGCGAGTAAAGCACTGAGCAGGAAGGAGATGGCAAGATGGAGAGGAGTGAACATCACACACTGCTGCCCCCTCTCCTCCCAACTGAAGGACGCTCTGTGCTCCGTCTTTCTAAAGGGAATCTCACAGGATCAAATCTTGCAGATAAAACATTTGACCATGCTGAACCAAGAGCTCTTTGCAAACTCAGAAATTCATGGAATTGAGGAATCGTTTCAGTTGGAAAGGACACTTAAAAGTCCACCAAAAAGTGTGAAATGGTCTTTGAACGCTCAAAATTTTTTCCTCCAAACTTGCTGCAAGTTTATAAACTAAAAACACAGTTCTGATATAGAGAAAGAATGCCAAGATGAACCAAGTATACCTACAGTACCATCGCTTCATATGTTGCTTCACCTTTAAGATACATATGATTCAGCTTATTTATCCTCACATGTATCGTGCACAAGCTTGCAGGGAGAACAAAAAGAACTCCACAGAGAGCACAAAAAGTACTCCCAGAGGAAAAGACAAGGCGGCAGCATGCAGGTGGCATGCCTGATGATGGGATGCTCCTTCTCGCCTCTCAGGGATCTCTAACTCCATTTGTGCTCTTTCATCTCTTAAAACATCTCTCGGTCCCACATGCTTACCTCTACAGTAAAACATCTCCCCCCTTTAGAGGTTGTTAAACTCTGGAAGGGAGCTGGCTGGTGTCTGGTGTCCCCTGCAGACTTTCTCTTGTTGATACCAACACATCGGGGGTCCCAGGTAGAAGCACACCTGGAGTAAGCTGGGGACATCATCCAACTCCCAGCACAGAGCTGGGCACTGAGGGGAACGATACAAAGCATTTTGTCTACAAGCTTCAGATGTACATTCAGTATTTGTGGGCACTCGCACTGAAGGGAATATTAACAACAAAACCCTAGTGATACTTCTGTAATACCGTGCCCTTCAATAAGCATCTGGGATTTCAGCAAACAGAACATCACATCTGTACACAGCACTTCCACAGAACTATGAGTACTCGTGCTGCTGCTCCCGGGAGCACATTCTTGCCCTTTGATAAAAAAAATAATAATATGTGACTAATGGAGCCGCACTGAAGTGAGCTCTGGATGCTGTAAAAACAGACAATAGCACTTCTCCTCGTGATTTTAAAGCCTGAATGAAAACAAACAATGAATTGGAGAAAGAAACAAAGTCAGTGACTTGTCTGAGGTCTCAAAGGGCTCACGTGGGGTGGATTGCAGCCTTCAGCAGCTCTCTGTCCCCTCTACCTAAACCAACCCAGGTTTCAGCATTTCCTGCTCCTGCCTGCAAACTCTGTCACACACAGGGCTGCACCAGGAGGTGTTGTTAATGTACACTCTGATAAGAAGACTTCTACCAGTGTTATCAAAATGAAAGTGATAAGAGCAGGTTGAATTTTTATGGACTATTCCTCTGCAGGCGGAGGAGGGCAGCAGGCAGATCGGGATATGAACCAAATGCTGTCACTGCTCAGGTATTATTTTCTAGTAACAAAACTCCACAGTATTTTTGACGTGGGAGATGGTGGGAACCAAAACTTGTTGAGAAGAAAAATCCACACTGAGGGAAAAAGAAGAAGTTTTCATGCATCGGCGTGTGTGGAACGTTTCAGTTTTGAGGAGACAACGCTTCTGTAAGAAAACCTTCCCATTTGGAAAGGCAGTCTGGAGGGTCCCATCTCCACCACCTCTTGCTGAGGTCGTGGTGCGGATGGGGCAGTGTGGCACAGCAGGAGCTGCAGATGGAGCATCCTCGTCTGATATGCCCTTTGCTCTGAGATAGCAGCTATCAGTGGAGCAGGACATTTTCACATTTCCCCAGGTGCAGTGGAGTCACAGCAGTGCTCCTGTGAGAGCACGGTGATGAGAAGCCGAGCCCCACGTCACCGTGCTCTGGGTCTGACCCCAGGCTGCGTGCTGCAAAAGGTGCATGGAACCAACCTGGATCATCGTGCTAACACTTGGCAACTAAACCCCACGTCAGGGACCAGGACCCCTCCTCGGTGCTCCTCGCAGCCCCTTGCCTTCCCTATAACAGTTCCCTTTCCTCCCGAGGCCGCGCTGAAACCGTGCCACAGCAGCTCGCCTTCACGCTCCCCCTTCGCTTCTCACTTTCCCTCCCATTGGTTTCACGTTCCCTTCACCACGCGGAAAAGCTTTCAAGCTCATCCAGCCCGGCAGTGGAGTTTATCCTGGTTCCACCCACTGGGACTTTCCTAGCTTCCTCCTGCACGGCGAGGGGAAAAAAAGGCAAAGGCAAGCAGCAGGCATCCCGGGGAGCTCGGGGAGCCGCGGTGCTCCCTTCCCTGAGCTAGGTTTCTATTGTAGGCGGTGCATTCCTCGGGAGGGAGGGTGTGTGTGTGTCGGTGCCTTCCCACACTCCGGGCAGCTCTTATTTAATGGGGGTCTCCATGCAGGGCAGGAGGCAGAGGAGGTTAAGCTTTGCCAGGCTCAGAGGCAGCTCGCACATCGGTTGCCGGAATGGTTCACAGGGCTGAGATAACTCTGGAAGAGGCTTCGGCGAGCTGCCAAGCCTCCAGGATGCACATCAAGGAGGACCTGAGGAGGATGCGCTGCGCCGTGCTGCTCTGCCTGCTGGCCGTGCTGCTGCTGGCACTGCCCATCACGTACCTGCTGGCCGGGAACCTGCGAGCACCCACCTCCTGCTCCCAGGTAAGGCACTGCCATACCTCCACCCTGCGCGGGGTCCCAGCTCTCCACTTGTAGCCATGTTTTGTTGGTGTTTTGATTTGGTTTTTTTTTTAATTTTCTGGGTCTGGTTCTCTCTTCGAGTTTATCGTGTTGAAGGGAAGGAGAGAGGTGTGCTGTTACACGCCGTCATCCTCGTACAGAGCCAGTATTCCGGGTTCTATCCTATGTTTGCTCGGTTGGTTTAGCTAACGGTCCCTTCTCCTCCTGTCCTTATTTCACTCTGGTCACAGTGTAAGATACGCCTTTAAAACTTCTGTTGGCATGCTGCCCCGAGTGCTGAAGGAAAACTTCTATTTGGCTGAAATCTGTGTCTCTCCGCTGATTTCAGCCAGATCTCCATACTCGTTTTCCTCCCTTCTTTGGGATCAGCTCTGAGACTTCTCCTCCCATGTCCCGTTTCAGCCAACGTCTGCTGACCAAACGCTGATGTCACTGGGTCAGTGCCCATCGTGCATCACCAGGTGGACAGCAGCAGCTCTCATGCATTATTAACGTGCAGTCCTGCACAGATCCTATTTAGGACAACTGTGGAGTCTGACCCCAAATTTCCCATTGTGTGATTTGCTCCCCATCAAAATTTTCTCTAGATCTGGGGAACTTCTCATCTTTTTGATGACAACTTTTTGATAGACAGCTGGGCTTTCTTTGTTCCTGGGCTGGCAAAGGTGGTCACCACTAATGCTCCTCTGTGCTGTCCCACTCCTGCTTGTGCCAGCCTGCAAATGCCTCTTACCACTCTATCCTATGAACCTATCAGGACTGCCCTTTGGTAGAAGGAGAATTCATGCCTATAGCTCTGAAGAATTAAGGTTTTAAGGAATGTTAGCTACAGGTCTGAAATTCCACACCCAGTTAGCTTGCTTGTCATGTGCTCAATTAGGAACAGACAAAGAAAGCAGTGTTAATAATTGGCCTCAAGGGGAAATTCTGAATCCAGCTTTTTGCTTGTGTATGTGTAGACAGTCCGACAGCTGTGCCTGAGGCTCTGTGCCTGTGCATGTTTGGCTACGTGGAAAAGCACTGGCCTTGCTTTGAACCTGAGTTTGCACCCAAGCAGAGACATCTCCTGGCGCAGCATCTTCCATGTTAACTTTGCACCCAACGGGAAGGAGGTGCAACCCCCTGTCACCATACCTCAGACTGATAAATGTGCTAATCTCTTGCATCTGTGGAAGGGCTCAGTGCTGTGCTGACCCTCCTGCTGCTGTTTATGGAGCAGGTGCATGCAATGAGAAGGCATTTTGGGTTGTCTCGTTGCTCTTTCGGTTCCCATCCTCCGAGGTTCCAAACAGAAAAGTTTGATTCTCGAGATGACCTTAAAGAGAGTTAATGGTACAATGATTAGCCATTCAAATGAATGAATGAATGCAAGCTGTTAGGTAGAATTAGCATGCTCCTGGCTTCTGTTCTGCTGGCAGTTAATGGAGAAAATTGTGTCAGGGTTTGTTTTTTTAAGAGGAAAAGTGCAACGTAAGCCATTAGATTTGCTCTAGTCTGTACACACCCTCCTCAAGCATGTACTTCTATGCACATGCACTCAATTAGCATGCAGTAATCCCACAATGATGCAATGAGGTGATCAGTTGCTTTGCAGCCTCTGTGTGTCCCAGTGAGGCAGGGAAAGCATCGGGGCTGGCTGTGTGCCCGTGGCACCAGTGCCAAGCCGGGTGGGGGTGTGCCTGGCGGCACTGTGCATGGTGCTGTGGTTGCTGAGCTTTTCATTCATTCCTCCAAACTCTGTCACCAGCTTTGTCCAGCAGCAGAGTGCAGTGGGGTGGGTTTGGCTACTTGCTGTTCATCCCTCTGAGCTCAGCCCAGCTGGATCCAGAGGAACATTTCTGGGTATATATAGGCTCTCAGGACCAAGTCTTTTTGTGTTTCCAGACGCATTTGTAGATTTAGTCCTGTTGCTGGAGGGATGCCTTCTTCAAAATGTCCCATTAGTTGAGAACTTAGCTGGGAGAAGGCATGTCCTACATTTTGGTCACAACACCAGGCAATCCTACAGGCTTGGGGAGGAGTGGCTGGAAAGCTGCCTGATGGAAAGGGACCTCGGTGTGCTGATGGACAGTGGGCTGAATAGGAGTGTGGCCAAGAAGGACAATGGCATCCTGGCCTGGATCAGGAGTGGGGTGGTGAGCAGCACTAGGGAAGTCATCCTGCCCCTGTACTCGGCACTGGTGAGCTCTCACCTCGAGTACTGCGATCAGTGTTGGGCACCTCAGTACAGAAAGGACGTGGAGGTGCTGGAGCAGGTCCAAAGGAGGGCAACAAGGATATGGCCTATGAGGAGAGACTGAAGGAAGTGGGGCTGTTTGGTTTGGGGAAGAGGAGGCTGAGGAGAGACCTCATTGCTCTCTTCACATCCCTGAAAGGTGATTGCAGTGGGGGCAGGGCTGGGCTCTTCTCACTGGTGGCAGTGACAGGACGAGGGGAAATGGCCTCAGGTTGTGCCACGGGAGGTTTAGGTTGGATATCAGGAAAAGCATCTTTACAGAAAGGGTTGTTCAGCACTGGGATAGGCTCCCCAGGGAGGTGGTTGAGTCACCATCCCTGGATGTATTGAAAATCTGTCTGGATGTGGTGCTCAGGGACATGATTTATCGGTGGGTTGTTAGAGTTAGGGCAGTATGGTTAGGCTGAGGTTGGACTTGATGATCTTGAAGATCTTTTCCAACCTGAGCAATTCTGTGATTCTATGACTCTGTGTGTGCTGGGGTCCTGGCAGCAATGCTTTTGGGCTGTGGGTGCTCTGGGCACACTGGAAGCAGTTGGGCTGGCCCTGCTTTGCAGCACATGTGAGTTCACTCACTGACCCTCGCAGCAGTGAGCTCATGGGAGGAGTGCTGCAGGACCAGCCCACACACTGTTAGCATTTTCCACTGCACTCGGGCCAGTCCTGGGCCACAGCTCCAGCGCCAACTGGGAGGGACTGGTGCAGCTGAGCAGGTGAGGAGCAGACGTAGTAAATCCCTGAACCCATCCTTCCTCCAAGGAGGAGGGGAAGGGTTGTGCAAGCGGGGTGTGCCTCTTTGGCCGCAGGGTGAGACAGTTGTTCATCTCAGCTTCTGTGTGGGTGCACGTGGTGTCACATTCTCCTCAGAAGGGACACAGGCTCACCTTTTCCTCTGGAAATGCCCCTTTTAGGGAAGAGCAGGGTAAGTTATGTCATCACAGCAACATGTGCAAACCACCGGTTCTCTTTCTTGTGGTGAGATGCATCTTGCGTGAATAACTGAGGCCTGATGATGGGTACCCTGGACGCCTTCCAGGCTCACACACAGCTTCTCTGCTGGAAGTAGAAATCACTTTCTTTTGTTCTTCAAGACAAAGCGAGGTGAGGAAATAGGGTTCCTTAAGCACTACCACGACTTGAGATATTACCAGGAAATTATAAAAGGCTGCGGGGCATCCTTCCCTGAAGAAAAGACAAGTTTCAATCTGAATGCACAAATCCACTGAGGGAAAGCCAGGCAAACATCTCCATCCGTCCTAGCAATTCGCTCCACTCGCTCCATAAAGCCTACAGTCAAGGCCTGCCCTGCAAATATTGGTACTGGGCTTGTGCTGGTGGCAGCCTTAGCATGGCAGGACCACAAGCAAGGCACAAGGGAGGTTCAATCTGAAACCAGTCAAAAAGTTTGCACATGAACCTGAGTGCCACATCAGCCTTGAGGTGCTACACTATGGGAGGGACTCAAATCCCAGCAGCTCAGCCTGGGTCTCCATCTTGAAGTCCAAAAGGATGAAGCAGCAGGACTGGCAGGGCTACAGCCCATGCAGAACCAGATGCCCTAACGGAGTCCCCAGGTGGGAAGGAGAGCCCCAGGGAGGTGATGGAGTCACCATCCCTGGAGGTTTTCAAGAAAAGGGCATATGTCACACTGAGGGAAGTGGGTAGTGGACATGGGTTGATGTTTGGACTCGTTGATATGAGTGGATTTCTCAAGCCCTAATGACTCTGTGATTCTAAGTAGCTTCCTGATCCATAGTGGCAGAGAGATGCCTGGGGAGCAGCAGGGAACCTTGTGTCACATCCTGGGTTTGGTAGGCTCTTCCAAAAGCCATAAAACTGCTCTTTGATGCTTATGGTCTTCACGGGCAGAGCAGCCAGTACACGGCCACAGCCCAGCCAAAATGCTCCCACCATTATAAGGACAGTTTTTGCCAAACTGCCAAAGGTGCCCAGACCAGGCTGTGCAGCACCCCTGGGCTGAGCAAAACCAAGTGCAAGCACCACGTGTGCCCTGCAGAGACCTGCCACGAGACTGCACCTCGTGCTAAAAGTGGAGCTGGGGATTTCTGGCTGATGAATCCCCCTTGCCTCCAGTGCCAGGCTGCTTTTCCCAGGCAGGTCTTCCGGACAACCCCAGCGCTTCCTTGAGGTGCAGAGGGGATGTTTTGTGTTGGCCCTCCTCCTGAGCTTTAGCTGTACACGGATGTAAATGCACCAGGGCTTTGGGCCGTCATAGAGTTTTGTATACCACAGTTTTCAGGGTTACCATAGGTGCTGGAAATGCCCTCTGCTCCCAGGTCAGCCGTAGGGCAGGATTTTCAAAGCTGCTCAATGCTGCTCACAGTTTCTCTGCTGCAACCAAAGGGAAAACTGAGACCATTCGGTGAACTCTGCAGAAGCACAGCAAAGCAAGAAAGGAGAGTACAGGAAAACAATGATTGTGTGATTTCTCTACTGCCTTGGTTCTCCCTCACCTTCTTCATCCTGAAAGCTCTCTATGCACCTCATCCGCACCCCCAGGGTACATCTGCAGTGCAAGAATTGCCAATACCAGGTTACTGTATGAAATGTTTTTAAATACTAAAATATCCTCTGTGTAAGTTTAGATTAGGAATTAGTGATCAGGGAAAAAACTCCGCCTTTACCACACGAAGAATACGTTCACACCTCTTGATCTGCTGCTCTTCAGCACACCAAAGTGCAGCTGCAGCATGAGGAGCATCTGTCTGGCATTCTTTGGAAGCAAATAAACTAAGCAAATAAACTAAACTAATGAATAACAAATAAAATAAGAGGCTGCATTAAAAGCTTCTTGACAGCTGTCAGACAAAACCATTTTGAAGCAACGGTATCTTTCCCATTTCCCCCTCACCTCTGCTCTTATTGCAGTGCCTGAGGACATTAAACACATGAAAGTAGGTGTTAAGCAAACAGCTCCACTGAAGTTACATGGTTTGTGATTGATTCGTAGCTCTTTGTGGTACTTTACATTGTTTGAAAATTTGCTGCTTGATAAATGTGTAGGAAGTGCTGCACCAGTACTGCTGTAATTCTGTGCAATGCATCTGGCCAAAAGCATGGGAGTGTTGGAGGGAAATCCTTACTCTGATCTCCTGCCATGGAAGGGACAGCAAGCAGGTGGGACCTCAGAGCAGAGGGGATGTATTTATTGCAGCAGCCCATAGCACGCACCACACCCCACCAATGCTGACCTCATTCCCTTGACCACTCAGTTCCTGCAACCACACACACCGTGCCTGACACATGCTCAGAGGACGATGTTCCTTGTGTCCTACAGATACAGAGCATCCTGCAGCTCCTTCCTTCCCCCTGCAGCCACACTGCTTTGCAAACTGCCAGAGGTGGGCTGGCTCCTGGCGAGGAGCCACAGGAGCATGGCAGGGTGTGAGCTGGGAGCAGCCCATCAGAGCATGGCATTCAGCCACTGAACACTCCTTCTTTTTGCTGCTCAGCTCAAACGCTGGCACTGCTTGGCATGGACACTGTGGGGATGTGCTCATGATTAGGGCTAGGGGAAGGTTTAAGGTGCAAGCAAATGTGAAATAGTCCTATCTTGCCCTGGGCTCCCCACAATTCAAGGCATACCTAAGCAGCAGACTTGCAGCCTGAAATAATGCAGATGTAGAAAGGGAAGCTGCAGATGGTACACTTCTTAGTTACTTTACTGGTGTTTCAAATGCAACATGCAGATGTTTGAAGCAGGGAAGAATGTCTCATGCTGCGCTGCTTGCTCCATTTCACTGCACAGATGGAGAAACAGCAGGCACCAAGCAGCAGTGCTATGTGATGGTCCCTACCCCCAGTGCTCCCCCAGCCCATGAGCTGAACACAGCCACCACAGCAGCCCAGCTTCTGCCCCTGACATCTGTCTGAGATGTGGGTGGCTTCAAACAAACAGCAAGAAACTCCAGCACTGAAGCAAAGCTCTGTCAGGACATGTCCTTTTACATAAATGCTTTAACTGAGGTGGAGGATATCAGTGTATCATCTCCTGCTTTGGGGGGGGCAGGCAAACTGGATGTGGTGCAGGATCCCCGGAGCTAACTGCTTGCACATCTCTCCCACAGGTCGTGGATGACAAAGGCTCTCACCTTCTGAAGCAGCGGGCAGTGGCTGCCGGTAAGCGTGCCAGTCCTTTTCCCATCCCCACCACCTTTGTTTGCCGATGTTTTGCAACTGCTGCCGCAGCCCCTGGGGCAGACAGCTCCCTGCCTGCCCTCTCCACGAGGATCCAAGCAAGTCAGGGCAGGGCAGGGTCATGGGACGTGGGGAGATGAGTACAGCTGGGGCCATAGCGAGGGGCAGGCGTTCCCAACCACAGACAGGGACAGCTCCATCCTAGGGTCGGCTCACACCTCCCAGCACCTCGCTGGGACCAGCATAGCTCTCTCAGTGGGCTGAAGCATGGATTTGTAAGCCTGTGAGTGTGTCCCCTACATCTCCCCTCCATACTCTTAAACCTTTTTTCTCTTTTTCCCCCAGTTACAGAAACGCTTCCCAGTGACGAGAAGCCAAGAGCACACCTGACAGGTAACGCTTGTTCAAAACCAGAGTGTTTCCTTTGGGTCTTACAGCGTCGTGATACAGTAACAGCACTTTATTCAGGTCTGATAGGATCCAGATGCAGGGGAAGTAGTGACCAGCTTTGCCTCATTGACCACTGCAGTGTTTATAGGAGAGGGCCTATGGAGGAGACAGCTGGCAAACACTGCCCCTGCTCTGGGCTGTTGTTGTAATTCTGTGAGCACCTGGGTTTCTTTAACTGAGCTTCAGTGCTTCCTCCCATGTTAGTGATCTGCTGGATCTGCTGAAAAACTTGGTGGGAAGAGCCCGAGTGGGATGTCATTTAGGAAGATCTACCAGTTTGGGAGCAAAACAAGATCAAATGAGGATGGTTTTAGGATGCTTATTTTTTCTGCGAGTCCAGCCTGGAGCCACACACACCACATTCCCTTCAATAGCCTCCTGGTTTAGGTGAGGCCATATCTAATGTGCAGTGGAGCAACCAAGGGAAGAGCTGTACCCAGCTGAACCTCTCAGCTTGTGTCTGTTATGAAGATGCCACCTCAAAGCATCACCACCTCAGCATCGAAGCTGGGGCTGCCACCACATCACGAGGAACTTAGGAAATGCCACCTGAAAAAAAGGTTTTTGGCAGGTTCCTGAGTGGATGGGACTGAGTGCTGAGCTCTCCATCTGCTCTGAGCTTCCCCCTTGTGTCCACTAAACACAGTTCGTACCTCCCCAAAATATAGCTCACTACAGAGGCATCCTCAGCACCCTGCATGTTGTCCCAGGGGAGCACTGCGGTAACTTGAAGTGTGCAAGAAGTTACATGAGGCTTAATACATGTATGTACAGGGTTATCAGTGCTTCAGGGCTGATTTGTCAACCACCACAGTTTATTTTCCCTATTCCACAAGCTCCTTCTTGTTACTTTCCTATGTCCCATCCCCTTCTGCACACAGGTGGATAGAACTGCAGAACGGACCTGGGCTTGCTCAAAACACATAGAATCACAAAACCATAGTACATCCTGAGTTGGAAGGGACCCACAGGGATCACCGTGCCCAACCCCAGCCCCACACAGCACCACCCAACCCCCAACCCTATGGCTGAGAGCGGAGTCCCAGCTCTCCATGAGCTCCAGCAGCCTGGGGCCATGCCCACCACCCTCTGGGGCACGGCCTTTCCCCAGCCCCACCTGCCCCTCCCCTGACATCTCCGTGCCATTTGCTTAGGAAAAATCTTATCTGAAGTGCAATTCTGCAGGAGAAGATGGACCTTGGCTGCTAATATAGGGCCCTGTGTTTCCCAGATCTCCACATGGCCAAGACCCAGAGGCTCTCAGTGCAGCTGACTCACAATTGCAGCCCAACTGTTGGTCTGCTGATGGGAACTTCCCTAGGTTGCACAAAAGTCCAGCTGTCACAGGGAAGCACCCAACAGTTCGCTTCAAATTTTCTCAGGCCCCTGTTTGCAACTCCTCCAACCGTCACTCCTGAGCAGTGCCCCTGGGACAGGGTCTGTCCACCTCCTGCTTCAGCCCCATCGATGTTATGTGGGAGAAGGAAAAAGCAAACAGAATTTTCTCACTCCTTTTCTGTGCAGAACAGAGTCAGGAGCTCAAGGCTGCCAGCAGGCTGCTGTGCCACCAGCTCACCAGGAAACCAGGCTTCCATGAGCTTGCCTTCAAGCTTTTTTTTTTGGTTTTTTTTTGAGTCTCAGCACTTCACTTTTGCTTTCCTGCACCCTGCAGCAATGATTTCCTGAGCTCAGTGCAGAAGTCTTTTTGTGTTGTTCTAAACTTGTTCTGTAAGAGTTTCCTGGGTGTCATTCTGGTCTTCACTTCTCAGAAACCACGACTTGTGCAGGGAAAGTGAAAAAAGGAGTAATTATTTTTCAGATCTTCTTTACACTCCCGCACTTCAGGCACCTGGTTCACAGTGCAGATAGCAGACTAGGTGCTCTTCCTCGTGGCAAATCTCCTCCAGAGCTCCAGCTGTGTCCTAGATATGGGAATGTATGCTTTAAATGCAAGAGCAGAGTGAGAGGAATGAGAACTAACTGGAGTGCTTAACACGGGAATGCACCACTGAAATAGCAGTAGCAGGATGACTCAATGTTTTGGTCTCTGTTCCTTTATGAAAGTTTCTCCACCTGTTCTTGGCCTCTGGAAAATACACTGAGCAGTTTGGACTCCTCCATACTGACACTGAGACCTCTCCCTGTTGGCTGGTGAAGAACAGTCAGCGTGAACATCATGTGGGGGCTTTTCTTCACCCTCACTTTGTCCCATGCACTAGTTCAGACTTAGTGCTGTCCACCTCACACGAATCCACCATCCTGCAGCCCTCGTAGGGCCGTACTTCAGGTCAGGAGGCAGAACAGTGCCTGCATGGCATGGCGTGACACGGTGTTACAGACACCCACCAAGGACCTGTCAAGCACTCATCGTGCTGCAATGCTATCTGAACACTGCTAAATCCGTGTAGAAAATGGCTTTCTGGCCCCACTTGGTTGTTGGTCATTTTAAGATCACTTATTAAATTTCCAGGATGAGACCATGAACAACAGAGACCTTGCAGGCACTGTGTTTTGCAGCACAAGACCTGAGCTCTGTTGGATGCTAGGACCCTCAGCTGTTTCCTACAGCACAGCTCACAGTGAGGGCAATGAACTGTAGGAACCCCACAAGTTCACTGGCAGGCCACCAGCACAAGCCAGAGCTGCCAAGATACAGGGATTCCCCAGAAAGTGACTAAACCAAAAGAGATTTTAGGAAAAGAGAAGAAATTTTACATCTAAGAGATACCAGAAAATCAAAAGTGAAAGGGAAACTTGAAAGAACCGTAGCAGTAAATCCCATAGCGAAAGGAGATTCTATTTACTTCAAGGATTAGCATAAGATGTGTGTTTGCAGGAAGTGCAGCTCCATATATTTAAGAAACAAATGAATGGAAGCATGACTGTGCTAGAAAAGGAGCCATACAATATTCAAAGGCACTTCAACATGCGTTTTTCCTGATATATCTCTAAATGATGGGAAAAATTAGACATCTTGAAAACAGAAAGCATTGGTATAGTGTTTTTTAACCTAGAAGGAAGGTTAGAGCCATAAAACCTGGAATTGCCTAATTCCAGAGGTTATGAAATAACGTACTTCAGATGAGATGCTTTATAGTTATTAAAAACATGGAAGAATTGAGTGTCACTGACATCTTGAATGCGTCACTGTATATGGAAAAAAAAATACAACATATTTCTCATGAGCCTTCTCCTCAATTTTTTCCCAATCTACTGAAGATGGAAAAGAGCCCAAGACTCTTTCAGGAAATTTTCTCATCTTTTCTGGTCTTCCTCGACTCAGACGGTCTCCCCTTCCACCACCCTATCTCAGTGAAGTCTTGCTCTTTAACCAGAGTTACCCAAAAGCTGCTTTAATTTTTTGCCAGGTCCCAGAGCAGATGGGGTTAGGGGTAGGCAGATCATGAGTACTTTTGCTTTCTTTTACTCCTCTATTTCTTATCAGGCAAAGCTCCATTGCCTCTAAACCTCATATTCCTTATAATACTTTTATATTTTAGCTTGCTATCATAGCCCCTGTCTATAGTCCTCTTGCAAAGAGATACTCCCTTCATGTGCTTTGCCTTCTGGGAAAAGATAGAAGGATTTAATTTTTCTGAGCACTGGCAGCAGGCAGGGAAAAAAAAAAAAGCCAAGATTTTGTTGTGCTACTCAGAGAATATGCAAGAACTGCACTCCTAACAGCACCAGCTAGTTTTCTTATGGGTTATCTGTCATCAGAAAACAGGAAAAAAGCAGATGTCACTGGGGGCTGAGGGTATTCGTTTTCCTGAATCCCATTTCCCTCAGGATAAACCTAATAGACATTGCCAAGGGCCTTCAGTTTGCTTCCCTGCCTGTGCACAGGCACCCTATCCCAAAATGCTGAATCTTAATCAACCTTAAGCATTAACTTAGGTTCATGAAAGCAGCAACCCGGTTCTCCCTCCTGCATCCTGAGCATCCTGATCCACTGCTTAGATCAGACTGTGCTGGGGGTGGATTGGAGCTCTGCTTGTCGTCAGTTAACCATGACAGCATTTCTGTTTGTTGCTTTGTTCTGCCTGAAGTAAAGCTGAAGATAACACCAAGCTTAGTGTTCTGTCCCAGATGTCTTCAAAACAGAGTTAAAAATGGGTTTGATTACAACATGTCCCTTTGGAAGTGGGTGTTTTAAAGCACGATGGGGTTTTCCAGCTCTATGGTGAAATTGAAGGTAGAGGAAGGGCAGTTGTATAGCAAAAGATCCCAGTGCAGCACCCAGCAGCAAACCTTGGTGTGGGAGCTAACAAACCCCATCTCCAGCCTCCAGAAGTAAACTGGCAGGAGGAGAAGTTCAAGGCTCTCAGTGTTCAGTGATAGATCACAATGATCATGGTGAAGCTTCTGTGAGCAAACAGAGCCTGTTGTCTTCGGTTAGCACTACTGTGGCACAAACATAGCTTCAGTCCATTGCTACTCATGAAGACATTGCTCTCATGTCTCTGACTGCTGTTCTGAGCCATTAGGTGCAGGCACGTAGCCTGCTGTTTATCTTGCTCCACGGCTTCTGCTTTGAATAGTCTTTCTTGTATTCTCACACATACCCAGCTGTACAAGTGTCCCAGCACTGCTTTCACTTCAGAAAGAGGTTTATACTGCGCAAATAGGAAAGAGGTTTATACTGTGCACTCCAGACCTATGAGCTAAAGCCATGCGTCCAACCCCATAGTGAGACAGCCTTTGGGAAAGAGTCCCATCGCTTGGGATGCTCTGCCACCCACCACACCCAGCTGTGACCGAGCCCTCTGGGCAGCCTGCTCCAACCCAGGTCCTCCAGCTTTGCCTTTGGCTCTTGGTTGCTTAGATCTGGACATCCTATGGACAGACAGCCTCCAAAAATAGCTGTTGACAGTTGGCTTGAAGCTGACTGGTTGTAAAGGAATAATATTTCTCTCCTAGAGTTTTTCCCATGGAGGAAAGATCCTGTATTTCTCCAGCTGGAACACACTAACATATCTCTTCTCCCTCTCTCTGTCCTGCAGTGAAGAAACAAGGTCCCTCCAGTGCTGTGGGAAGACATCTTCCAATCCTGCAGTGGGAAGACAAGCGAGGCTTGGCCTTTACCAAGAACAACCTGAGTTATTCCAGCAACGCACTGGTGATACCTGTGTCTGGGGATTACTATGTCTATGCTCAGGTCACTTTCCGAGGGCCCAGTGATGCTTCAAGTAAAACCAATTCTGTCACTGCAATCATCACTAAAGTCACTGACAGCTACCCCGAGCCCACCCAGCTGCTGACCAGCACCAAGACCCTCAGTGAGGAGAGGAACAACTGGTTCCAGCCCATTTATCTGGGAGCTGTGGTTTCCTTAGAGATAGGAGACAAGCTAATGGTCAACGTTAGTGACATCAAGCTGGTGGATTACACTAAGGAGCACAAAACCTTCTTCGGTGCCTTTTTACTGTAGGTCTCTGGCAGCAGCTTTGTGGAGGCTTCCCTTGGGGGCCGTGGTTTGATGTTTGCATGTCGGGGTGCTGATATCTGTGCTGTTCTCTGTGCTTCATTCGCCTGCTGCCTTAAACTAAGTAGTGGGGAGAGCTGGAACTGCAGGATGAATTGAAGCAGCCCAAAAAAAAACAGAAAAATGAAAGTCAGGCTGAAAAGATTATAGGGACTCTTGAAAGCTCTGTATATTGGAGAGAAACCTTTTTTATGGGTGGGTGGGGATATTTATCACAAATAGACCAGGATACATCACTAATTCTTTTTCCAATATACATTTCTTCAACTGAAGTGTTTTAAACTTTCTCCAGCACTTTCAATATAATTTTGCGTGACCTTTCCTCAAATTTTTAGAGGTAATTACAATTAATAACCTCCTTACATATAGTTCAGAACTTTGCACTAACATAAACCCCAGTTAATCATTAACTGCTTAATTAATCACTTCCAGTTTCCCTGTAAAGTAGATTAAAATTGTATTGTGTGTTTTGCAGAAGCTACCTGATTTCCTTTTATTTTCCAAGATACTGTTTACAGATATTTAAGTCAATGTGTAGGCTTCAGCCTTTATTTAAAACATCTAGGGAGGATGCAGAAACATCTTCTGTTTCAGCATAACAGTGGAATCCCCCCTCCCCCCCAACCCCCCATCCCAGATCCAAACATTAGGAAAACAAAACAAGACAAACAAAAGAAAAAGGCAGCAACATTTTCCACACTTTTTAATATCAGTCACTGGTGGAATTTCAAAAAGAAATTGCTATGCAGTATTTTGCTTTCTATTCTATTTCATGCAAAGCATGTGTAACAGAAGACATCAGTTCCCCCCTAACCCTTTGCAACCACTGCTACAGCAGCCTGCTGACCTAGAGGCCTCCCCAGCCTTTGCCTGGAGGAAGGCAGTATCCATGCAAAAGGTCAAAGGATCCAAAGAGAAGCACATGGTATGCCATGGATAGCTACAGAGCTCAGGAATGCTTAGCTTCCCATCTCGTGCTTCTTTTTCTCACAGATGTTACTATCTCAGGGAAATTCCCCAGCTTTTCTTCTCCTCCCACAACAAAAACATCACTGTCAATGACTCAAGTCATGTTCTAGTAGATTCAGGCTTTACACACTTCACTTCTTGATGGTCTCTCACTTGAGTACCTACCAGCCAGCTGTTTGGCAGGGTCTGTCCAATGGCCAGGCTTCGCTCTCTGCACCTCTCCCTCTTTCTTCCCTTACCCCATTGGGCTTCCTCTTGGCCAGAGTGTCACCAAGACTGCCTAGCTAACATTTCCACCCAAAGACATGGTGGCCCCAGAAGCACTCTGTTAGTGCCAAGGAGGCACCTAGCACACAATCTGGTCTTGCTACTCTTCAGGAAGGGCAGCTCACCATCACCACCTTGGCAGGGCTCTTCCCACTGCTCACAAGCCCCAGCTTTTCTATTTGCATCTCTATAAAATATGGTAAAATCACAAGTCCAGGAAAAGCTTATTCCTCTGGGCAACGCTAAGACCTTCCATTTTTATTTTTAGATTTTCTAAAACATTTTTTCAACATCCCATACTGAGTCCTTCAGAGCTTCTGATCCCTTAGTTATGTGCCCAACATTGGATCTCCGTTCTTGCAGACCTCCATATAAGGGCACTTAGGTGACCAGCACACCAATATTCATGCTTTATCTCACACAGGGAAGAATTGAAAGTGACCTGTCCAGGACAGGGGATTCTCAGCAATCAGGTAGAAAAGCTTCTGTGAAGTTAGATAGGATGAATTCGGTTTATCCTTGGAGAAAGTTGAAATGCAAATTCTGGTTTTACTGAGACAGTTACAGAAATCTGGGAAGGTCTTTATTTCTACAAATGAGATAACGTAACACTCTTATGAGACCATAATGCAATCTTAACAGGTTTGTAGAACAGATTTCCATAAAAGCTGTATTTTAAGTTGTCATCCCTTACTGCTTGTTGCACTGAATTATGTTTAATATGGGTTCTAGGGGAGAGGAATCATGCATGCAGTGTTTGGCACACAATAAAAGAACCTTCTAGGGATACATTAATGTACATACACAGATTTACTTATATATTTATGCATACTCTACGTACAGGTTTCAAGAAGTGCTTTGGCAACGATAAGCCGTTTCTATGACAAGACACTTAATTTGTGTCCACTGTACACTGATGACAAATTCCACAAGCACAAAATCTCCTGCTGCTGTACCAGATACAGATGTGACTGTCTTGTTCCTATGGCCATTGCACAAATGTATTTATTTTAGTTCAGGCCTTGCAAGCTGTCCCACCCCATCACATACACCAGCTTCTAGCATATTTAGCTCACTAGCACACTTTATAGAGCAAAAAAGTAATGTGCCTAGCATTACTTGTTTTAAAGTGGTGCAGGCATATTAATCCAAGCACACCCACCCCAGTGGAAATTTCTATTTCTCCCTTTTTTTCCCCCCTCTTAGTGCTAATAATGCTTCTGTAACAGTGACTACAAATACAGCAGGGAGCACTGGTTGTGACCCCACTGACTCTGCAGAAGCCAATGGTACAGCATTGGGGTAAAGCTGCTTAAGGGAAATAGAGGTCAGGCTCAGAGGGAAAGGTCTCAAGCAGACTGAACCCACGCTGCGGGTGATCAGATTTTCCCAAAGCTAATTAAGGACAGAAGTGTCCTGAGGAAAAAAATAAAAAAAAAATCGTTATTATTGAGAAATATTTCTTTAATGTAAATCATTTGTGGAGATGTGAAAATGTCTGTAGATCAGCATTTTCAGTTGAGTGAGGTGACGAGATGGGGCCTTGTGAACAAGTGACCTTTCAGCCTGCGGTCAGGCTGAAAATACATTTTGTTTTGGGTGGATGTGAAACTGAGACAGTTGGAAGAAACTCTCCAAGCTAGAGGAAGAGGTTCAAGAAGGCAGCTTATGTTCATGAGCTAAAAATAATGGTATGATTTCTGGATTGGTCCCTTTCATCTTTCAGAAATAGATATTTAAGCGCTATTCAGTAGAAAATCTCTGTAAGAAAAAGAAACTCTTTCAGTTTTTGTTGGTTTTGTTGTTGTTGTTGTTGTTTTATGAATATTTATTAACAAAATACTTTTGTTCTTAAGAATTCTCTACTTCTCTAATCTCTTTGATGTCCAAAAACTAACACTAAATATAACCCAAATTCTTAAAACAGTTCGCTTACCTACTGCTTCCTCTCACCTTAAAATCTATATATTAGTAAATGAGTGTTGTCTCTCTCTCTCTGTATTGATAAGCAAATACAAATCAAACTAAAAGGGATTACAGCTCCAATCTTACCAACATATATGTGTGCCTTACTTAGTCTTAAGCTTGTGGGTATAAAAAGAGTGCCATCGTAAAAACAGCTCAATTTCCCTTTTTGGTGTATAGGAGTCAAGTCAATAAAAATGTGATAGAATATTTTACCCATGTTTACCCTGAACAGCACCATTACAGGGGTAACCTCCCAGTATGGAGCACTCACACAGACCACCCTCATCCCATGTATGTTGGCAGGATTGGGGTCTAGAGGTGGAAAGTTAATGGTCATATTTCTTAGTCACAAACCATCCAAATAGCATACTGCAGGCTGGAAGGAAGATTTTGGATAAACCAGATTAGTCAATGCTGGTTGAGCCATCCCTCAGAAGGAGGGGATGTGACCAGGCTACACAGACCAGAAGGAATGGATTGAGCTGTTGTGATTTTCAATGCACACATACACACACACACAAAACGTATTTTGCAAGAACGTCGTTTCTCAACTCTGTATGATCCAGCTGACCACACTGTGTTTTGCTCTTATTAATCTCTTGAGTGGCCCATCATTTCAGATGGGAAATGAGGAGAAAATTCATTCTTTAGAAGAATCAGACAGTGTCAAGAATTTTTGCCCGAATCTGGGTATTAAAAGCCAGTATAGCATTTTGCTACTGTAATGTATTTTCATAAAAGTGATTGTATATTGTTTTGTGCTTCATTAGAACTGACTTAGTATTTTGTTTCCAAGTGTTATGGCAATAAAATACAAGTTAACTAATTTAATTGCTTCTGATTCTGGTCTCCATCCAAAAACACTAACGAAATCACACGCAAGAGTGATCAGTTCATACAACCAGAGAAACTTCCACTGCTGTGCATCAATCATGATTACTTCTAGACACACATGGTGAGTGATTCCCCAACAGAGTGAACTCAGACACGGCCTTTTTCTTTGCCATAGGGTAGGTAGGACTACTACATTACAAGAAAAAAATGTGAAGGTTGAGCAATGCCCTGCTAAGCACCCAAGGAAGATGAGAACATTATTCCAGCCACCTTTAAGTATCATCCCCTGACCAAAAAGCCATGTTTTCCCTATTTGTACATGAGAGCACCTCGGCAGCTTGGGAACTAAGTACATCCAATTGCTTTCCACTAGCAGAACTGAGAAACATCCCCCTAGATGGCATACTATTCCATATTTGCACTACTGTTGATATTTCCCTGGCTTGAACTCCAAGTACCATTTTTAAACTGTTTTGGTGGAGGCCTCTGGTTAAGGGCTACGTGCTCTGCCTTGGGTGAGATTTTCACCTGGAAACTGGGAGGGAAGAAGCACGTTTAGGCACGTTTACCCTGGCTTTCACTAACTCTCACATACCTGAGATGTTTTGTTAGGCTGTGGGTGACGGCTTCGACAGATCGGCCAAAAGCTAATTAAACAGCAGGCATCAGGCTTTCTCCTGTGAAGCATCCACACCAAAGATGTGGGTTTTTTTGTTGGTTTTTTTTGTTTGTTTGTTTGTTTTAATTCAATAGTTATCTCGAGTTAAAAGAACAGGAAATCCGTTCGTTATTATTATTATTAAGATATTTGTTAACAGCAAAGAGCAGCTATCTCCAACAGATACACAGCACTGCACTCAGGCTGCCCAAATTCTTATGCCTGAGCAGATTTGCTATGTGTGTGGACACATATGTTGATGGAAGGAGGAATCTCACCTTCAAATGATGAATCTGTTACACTGTTAAGTTCTTCCTGGAGAGCAGGGCATTACCCATGGTAGTTTGACTTCCCAAGATGCCCAACCACAGCCGTATCTATTACTTGCCAGTTTTGCTTTTCCAGAAAGATCAGGGACATATTCAGTATCACAGTACCTCCAGCTTTTGGGGAGATCACTGAGCTCACTGGGGCAGGATTTGGAGACTTTGTCTCTTGAGCATCTTGCAGAACGGAGCACAAGCTAAGACAAAGTAGAAGCGATCTGCACCCACAGGAAGAGCATGAGCTATAAACTTTCCAGCTCACTAACAAGCAGCTGAATAAGGGCCGTATTTTCTAGCACACTCAGCTGCTGTCAGACAGGATCTCAAAGGAAATTAGGGCTCCACTGATGCCAAAGACAGATAAGAATCTCTTCAAAAGTGCAAAAGCAGGAGCCATGTTTGTCAACAGTGGCAGTTCTGAGTTTGTTTTGCCTTAGAAGCTGCAGAAGCACGAGCTTATGTGCAACATTATTAAGTGCCCTGACTCCAGAATGTTTGGGTGGGATTTTTTTCAGAATTATGAACTAAACTTGCTTCCAGATTCCCTCACTGTTGCACAAATCAAGCTGCGCTCTTCCACTGATGGTAGAGTTTTATATTAAAACATCAAAAAGGCACTGGATTTTTTTTTTTTTGTATATTTATTGGCACAGTACATATATATGTCAGTTTTATATAAGAGCCTGTAAAAATCATGGTACGAACTTGAGACCTATTGTTCTCAGCAGCTTTCTCCTTCAGCAGATGGAGCTGATATCTTCTAACGATGAAGTTTATTGATATTGTCTTTAAATCATGTCATGTCTTAAAGCAAAAAATAAAAAATAAAATAAAAGCACTTTATTTGATTTGCCTTGCTTCCTGACTCACTCTGTACTCTATCAAGCATCCGCCAGGTGCTCACATTGACAGCAGCAAAGGGCAGATGTTTATTGACTCATGGCAGTGTGGTTAAGCGTGCTGTATTTTTCACACCGTATATGATTTCCCACATCACAGAATCACAGAACTGTAGGAGTTGGATGGGACCTCTGGTGAGATGTTGGCACAGGCTGCACGGGGAGGGGATGGAATCACTATCCATGGAGGTGTTAAGAAAATGGGAGATGCCACACTGCTCTACAGCAGTTGCAGGCATGGGCTGATGGTTGGACTGGGTAACCTTAGTGGTCTTTCCAACCTGAACGACTCTATACTAAGTGCAACTGCCATGTGGAGATGTGAATGCTCACGTACAAAAATCCCCAGGCTTCAAGCTGATCTCTGCAAGTGGGATGTGGAGGTATAACTGTGCATGTAGAGACCAAAGTGGAAGAGATCTACTAAGACATAACCAAGCAAGTGGCTGCCGGAGCATGATTCTCACTCAAAATAGCTATTTGCTCACTGCTCTTCCTTTCCCTTGTCAGTTCCTAAAAATGAAGCATGAAAAATGGTACCCTTCCAAAGATACGGCTGGCAGCAAGTGCTGCTCCCGCCCCAACCCTTCAGCAAGATGACTTCACTTTTTGCAGATACCCCCACTTCCTTTTCTTCATGTAAATCAGGGGAATCTCTAGGACAAAAACAAGGAGATATGAAACAACTTTTTGCTGTAGCAGTGGGACTGTTCCTCTTTGCTACTGAATTATCTGGAGAGTAGGTAGCAAAGGAATTACAACATTTGGAAAACTCCCATGTTTGTACAGACCTCTAGGTCCACTGAAACTACACAGTTCTGCTCTGCTACCAGCACCTTACGTGTAGTGACACCTCATTAGTTAACATTTGGAGATTATCCCTTTATATTTCTTTGATGAAGGATGTTAAAGAAGAGGAGAGATTGGAAAAGGACTTCTTTCTTTACCCGCAGGCTACAGCCAGTTCTCACTTTGACTAAAAACGTCGGACTGATCCCCTGCATAACCCATTACTGCTACCTACCTCTCTACAGTCATAAATTTTGATGCCTATTCATTAGGCATGTTCTGTCGAGCAGCTTGCTCCTCAATTACAATCCAAATTTCAGGAAAGCATTTATGCAGCTATTCGAAGCCAAGTGCTTTGAACAAATCATTTTTTTTGGCAAGCATAATTTTCTGTGGAATTGCTTTCTTGCTTCAGTGGGGCACCGCTGGGATCGTGCTTTAAGGCTGTGAATGTAGCAATGACAACACAGTTCCTTAAAGTAGTTTTAGTTTATTCTTGCAGAAAGTTCTCAGGAGGTAGCTGAGGAAAAAACACTATTTTTCCAGCAATGATGCCGGATAGAGAAGCTTGCTGGCGCAGCTGCCGTGAGGAATTTTCTTGTCTCATACTGTCGTGGGGTGAATTTCCTAAAGCAACTAGGCTGACTGCCTTGCTCCAGCAGCACCTGCTCTGCTCTTGATGACAAACCTCCAAGGAAGGCACACATGCTGCGAGCATATGCGAGTCGGCAGTGTCCTCAGTGCAGGCAGCCACGCTGCTTCCACCTGCACTCAGTGCTGCTGCACTGCCTTCCTACAAACTGCTTCCACACCTTTTGCTTTTTGGAATAAACACACAAGAAGTCCATGAAAGGATTAATGGCTTTGTAAACACGCTGGGATTGTTTGTTACTTCCATTCCCATCTCCTATGGCAGATTCCTTGCAGTCCCTGCCCACTGTGTCAGGGCACTGCCATCAGTTTCAACCTGAGGATGAGAAAAGCCCTTGAGCCGGGGCAGTACCGTTCACCTGGAGCACAGGATGTGTGAGATCAGTCTCTCCTTCTTGGCTGAGGCTTTGGAACATTACAAATATGTGACAACATTCATGTTTCCTGGTGTTTGTCATACAGCAACCTGTGTCACATTAAAGAAACCTCATCAGAAGCCACTCAGCAGAAGCCTCCCCCCCGTCTTGGATTCCTGTGGCCCTTCTTTGCTGCCAAAGCAGTTCTGGAACAACAGAACTAGCATGGGATCTCATATCCCAGAGACTGCACCAGAGACTGGTGATGAGAGAGCTCCCTGCCAGGGCTTCCAGTCTCTGATAAGAAACACCACTGAGACAATAAATCTTTCCATCTTACCCTCCTTCCCCCAACTTTATACACCATTAGTCTCTGATCTGGAAGACAGAAAGAAAATAAAGATCAGCCAGGATATTTCTGTCTTGATAGCATTTTCCCCTTTTTAGTCTTTCCCATCTGGCTGTTCAGGAAATACCTAGTTTTTCCCTCTTATTTCCCTCTTCACTCTAGGTCATGCAGTCACAGAGCCAGGAGCCCACCCTGCAGCTCTCTGAAAGCCATGCTCCAAGGATTAAGGCTGCTCTCTTCCACAGGCTTCCCACACATCAGGGATTGATGAGGAATTTCGTAAGTCAGGTCAACAGGCTCGAACAGCAGAATGACATCTCCTTGCTCACCCTATAGTCACCACTGTCAATTTTTTCCATGCATAGGGCAGAGAAAGCCTTAGGCTGAAGAAGTGAAGGCTCCCCTAACTCAGTCACATGCAACAGGAAGCATCAGAAAAGCATTAGCCTGAGCTATTGCATTACTTAAGTGTTTTCCACTCACACACTTAAAGGAGTACTTTACAGAATTGACTGAGTAGCTAAATGTAGATAAATAAATAAATAAATATCTTGAGCAGCTGAGGTACCACAGCTTCCCACTGCAACCTTCCCAGATAATGCATTCTGACACACATTCCCTCTATACCTTCAGCGATCAGAGCATCCAGACACCTGAGCCCAAATATGCACCACAGCACCCTTTGCAGAGCCCCCCTTGCCCTGCACGCAGCACACCACAACCCCCTCCTTTGCTGCTCACACTTTCATCTTCCTTCCACACAGCTACAGGAGCAGAGCAAGGTGAGGTTAATGGGGTCAGCTCTCTTTCAGCTCACTGGAACTGCGAGTACTTCCTCAGCTCAGCTGAACTCAACTCAATTCAACTCAACTCAACTCAACTCAACTCAACTCAACTCAACTCAACTCAACACAACTCAACTCAACTCAACTCAATTCAACTCAACCCAACCCAACTCAACTCAATCCAATTCAACCCAACCTAACTCAACCTAACCCAACCCAACCCACCCCAACCCAAACTTTTCTGTCTTTGCCTCTTTATACTAACTCTTACTCTTCAGGAAATTACAGCAGTCAACATAACAAAACCCTCAAGGACTGCCCTGGTGCTCTCCATAGCCTTCTGAGATGTCTGGGATCCCTCTCCCATGAGCCTGGCTTGGGTTTGGATGGGGTGAAGAGGAACCTGCCATTAGACTTGTGCATTCGCTTTACAAGAGATCCCCCTGAACCCATCCACAGCTCCCCTTGGTAAGTGAGCTGTCAAGAATATTCTCAACAAGAATTTTCATTGTGTACACTGGAGAATATACAATACATGTAACTTACTTTCTCCTTATAGCCTTTCCCTGATGTATTCAAAGACCTGAAGCAAAATATTCTAATGCAGTTAAACTATAGTGTCCTATAAATACCAAACAGAACTAGTTATCAAGAATGACTTCCACACATTATCATGTGTCCTGATGCAGTTATCCAAAGTATTACTCGTTTTCATGGGAATAACTGATGTCTTTCCAGAAAATCAGGATGTTTTGTGGTCTTTTTTACTCAGAGAAGACACTGACTTAATAGGACTCAGCCTACATTAAGAGGGCATCCAAGGCTCATTAGTGTATTTATCCTTCTACTATTTCCTATCTGTGAGATAGGGAAAATCCATTTTGGTAGATGGGGAGCTTTGGAGATACTAAATGACTCACATGCAGTCACACAGGACATCTGTGTTGGGGAAGAGAAGGGAATCACTGCGGTCCTCCAGGGCACCCACTTCTCACCTCTTCTCATCCCTAACACCTGGTGGAAAGGCTCCTGGTCAAGAGACAAGGAGAGCTGCCATGGAACTGGTCAGAGACAACACAGGCTGAGTCAGTGGTGGTCACTTCTGTCCACTGTGCTGTGACCTACGACCAGTCTCGATGGGGATGGGGATGAAGTGCATGGTGTTGGGGTGGGAAAAGTCGCACTGGTGTGCCCTTGTCCACCCCAGCTTGCTGGCACCTCTCCTCCTGCCCTGCAATGTGTCTGCCATGCTCATGCCCATTTGTTGCTATCAGTGGGATAACAAAACTAAGGTTGACCACATTTGTCTTGAAGGAATCCATCCATCCTCTGCTAGAAACATGACATTATATTAAAAAAAAAGAAAAGATGAGTTTTCAAAGGCAATATTTTCTAGCCACTAAATTCCCAGTCCAGAGGGCTTCACTTGGAACTAATATGAGCTGTCTCTGCTTTAGAATTAAAGCTATTGATCCAGTCCTTGTTTACTGTCATCCACCTTTGTTCCTGGACTTATTACCACCTGTACAGGGTGAGATCCTCTAATTAGCAGCTGCAATTTATGGGCTTACTCTGGAGAATCACCAACCAGGAAGCCACCCAAAAATGTGCAGAAGAGTTGTGGCAGGATGCTCACCTCCCATCCCCAGGGAGCTGCGTGCAAGCTCTTACACAGACTTCTATGCAGTGCCTTTGAATTTGCCAAGTCAATGTTTTTATGGGAAGCTTTGTAATTGGGCATTCAACAAATTTTTCCCACAGTGACAATCTTTTGCTTGACTAATCTCTTGGAAAACAAAACCTTTCTGAATAATCTCCAACAGTCATAAATCCTGCACACATCTAATGCAGCACAAAGGTTGTTCCTTCAGGAGTTCGGGAGGTTGGGCTGAAGGTTTTGGCAAGAGCTGCATCAGAGCAGGTTGACCACACCAGAGCAGGCTGCCAGCTGCTGGGACTGATGGATGGTGGGATGGTTGACAGGATGCTCTGCACTGTGCCAAAAGCCTGAACTGACTGTGCTCATGCACAGAGCTTCTTGGACAAGACTTCTCCTTGACCAGCTTCTCTCTACCAGTTTTGTTCTTGAAGTGTTTATGGTTCTGTTGTTCTTTTTAACATATCATTTCTACGTCCACCTCCTGAGGATGTTTGCTCAATGACTGTCACTAAATACCAAAGTATGCTGAGTAAAGTCACAAAAACAAGGACGTGACAATCTGGAGACCTCAGCTGCCTCCTGTGCATAGACAGGCAGCTGGACAGACAGGCATGGACAGGCAGACAGCCTCCCTGCTGCATCCTCATGGGCTGAGAAGTGGAGTAAGTAGAGATTCTCATCCAGGACCCCATGAACATTCCCCTTCCCCCAAACGACCTATCTTCAGCAAAAATTAAGGACCTTTACTCCTGTGACCAACTTGCAGAACACATGTACAGCCCCGACCCCATGATTTCCCATCCACCAAAACACAAGGGGCCCTGGAAAACCCAAGGTCTGCGCTCACCTGTGAGAATGGAATGAGCACGAGGTCTGGTTTCCCCATCTCTGTTGGCTGGAGGTGCTGGCAAATGCTGCAAAATCCAGCATCTCCTCTGGGGAAGTCACCTCTGAATCTCCCTGACATGCCCAGGGGTGGTTTTAACTCAAACCTGACATTTCAGAGTCTGAGGTTTGGGACAATGTGATGTTCACCCATAGGTACCAGAAACCTGACTGTGCTGGTGGTGAAGCGCTGGGACCCCACATCCTTTCCCCAGAGGAAGATCTGAGGGGGCTTCTTGTGCAGATCCATAGCAATGGGATTCCGTGCCCTCTTCTGAGCCTGACTAAAAATACAGGGGAAAAGAAATCTGAAATGAATACTCCTTTCAGCTTTTACTCCTCAGGTAATTGTCCTCAGCTTCAAAGCAAGTAACCTTCAGATGTACAGAACTATTAAATCAAGGAGGGAAGGACAGGCTACATTCCTATAGCCTGCAATTTTTTCCTGAGTGAGTTTAATGGTGGGAACACAGGGTGACTTGTGCCCCTGGAGCCTCCGTCTGCTGCTCTTGAAACCAGAACTTCCATCCCAGGGCAATTTCTGACATTTGCAGTTTCTACCCTAAAGGAAGTTGAAAAGTGAAAACACTGAAGTTCACTGAATAAAGGAGCCCAAGAATTTTTTTTTCTTTGAAATAATAATAGTAATAACAATGAAACAAAGACTTCTGTAATTTCTAAAGACATATTTCATTCCCAGCATTTGTGTTTCAAAATGCTTCCCCTTGCAGATATCTTTCATTTAAATTCCTTATCTTAAAACCAGAATTTTTGCCCTGAAGCATCATATTCCCATGATAAATAGTGAAACCAGCGCCCGGATGTCACGATGGTTATTGCTCCGGTTCAAAATGTTTTATTCAGATGTTATTTAATCTAAATTTCAAATCTGGGTCCTGAACCCTATGCAGTGGATTCCTTTCAAAGAACATTTTCAAGCCGCTGAGCAGAAACAATTTATATGCCACAGAAAAAGAAAACGTATGAGGAATGGTAATGGCTTTAATGCACTCTAAGGGTGTCAGTGCTTCGTGCCACCCCGCCCCTTTGTTACAGAACCACAATGGACAAACCTTGAAAATAACAGCATTACGCTGTGGAGTACATATTCGTTAGCTCTATGCATCCTTGTGCTGCTGACAAGGAGCCAGAGAATGACTCATGTGGTTTGTTAGAGGAAGAAGCTTGAAACGGAGGGCACTGAACATAGCAATGGAATGAGAGATGCACAGAGGATGGGAAATAGATCAGCAAAAAACAACGACAACGTTAAAAATGCTTCTGAGTTTTACAAGGTAGTTTCTCCCCAGGTGTGTTTCAGTCATCAAGAAGGAAAATAAAACATAGAGGACCCTTTGACAAGGTGCAGGAAAAAATGCCCTGGTGAACGAACTCGCAAAACCAGCTTGGTTTTCTTTCTGCTTATTTTGCACCAGCATGCCAGCCAACCACAGCAACCTCCATTAACTGATGGGAACGGCAGGTTACATTTTGATTAACACAATCAGGCAAGCATTAGCAAAACATGTGCCAAGCTGACACTTGGGCCGAGCCCAACCTCAGTAAATTAGTGACCCAGGTTGGAAAAGGGAGACGGCTTTTCCCCGCTCTTTGAACATCAGCACCACTGCGTCTCCTGACCTTTAGCACATGCCATCTCCAGCTGCAGAGCAGCTCTCTGACCCGCAGGGAGGACCCGGTGTCACAACCAAACTCTGCCCTCTTCACTCCCTGTCTCCAGTAGAAGCTTGCAAGACGAAGCTGCTCCGTACACTGAAGCTCCTACGCAGCCATAAATAATTCCCTCAGCTCATGTTGGTTACCAAACCCAGCTGCCCTTGGCTTGCAGAGGACTCCTGCCTTGTTTTGTTATTCCTGCCTGCCTTTTGTTCTACTTGGTTTGGTGCTGTGAGATGTTTCTGTGGAAACGCTGCTGTAGGAAGAGGGGCCTTCAGGGAAACATGGGCAGTCTGGGGATTTTGCATTTACTCTCATCGTTAGCTTATCTTATCAATGAAATGGAGCAGGATATTACATTTACAGAGTATGAAGATAAGAAAAGCAGTGATCTTTTTTTATTATTCTTATTTTATTTTTAGTTTAGTTTTAGCTCCATTTACAAGGCCTTGATCTCCTTGACTGGCTGCTAGTGATTTGTTCACAGCATAAGAAATCAAAAAGGCAAGAAACTGAACCAGAAGTGAAGCAGAAGATGCCAGAATTCATGCTTCCCAAAGCTGATGGCCATCGTGAAAGAGCAATGCAAAACCTCCTAGGAAGATCTGATAGATAAATGAGGGCATATAGTTTTGATCAGCAAAGCTTATGACATCAGGAATACTGCAAAACACATATAGCTTTGTCCTAGAACAAAGAAGAAGGAAATGAAAGCAAATGTACACATGGAAACTTGACAAACCCCAAAAGCCACTATGTCTTCCTTAGGAGCATAGAAAATAAGCACAGATGTCTTCTTGGTGAGAAGCTGAAACTACTCTCCATCAGCCCTTTCAGAACACTTCATAGTGCTGTGTTAATCGTGTGATGCCTAAGGAAGCCAACCAAAAGAGACTTTTCCTTCTGTGATGCAAAGAGAAAAACCTTAAGTACTGAGTTGTCCTTCATTTCTCATAGATGGCATAAAGGAATCAGACAAGCCACATGCAGAAAACTTTAAAGTAAACAGTCCCTACCCAACTGTACAATATTTGCAGTCAACAGACTACAAAGCCTCTACTTTACTGTTGCAAAGAGCCCTCCATTATAATTAATCATACCTCGGGCATAGTATAACCAATGACATTTAGCCCATCTCGTCAAAACCAGGGAACCCTTGACATCATTTGAGTCATTCTCCTCATAGGTCTTTTCAAGCACACATTCATCAGCCTACAGGTTCAAAATCTACAGTGAGCAGATTTCCAGCTCACATGACTTCGACCTCCCCACTCCAGGCCACACCAAGCAACCAAAGACTGGAAATATTTGGCTGTAATTTACTGGAAGCCCGACCCCACTCTTATCAGCACAGCTGATCAGAGAGCACAGCAAAAAGCAATTCTAGGCTCCAAGAGCAAGTTTTGTTCACACTTGTAAGCTCATTGAAAACCTGCCATAAAGAAACTTCTTGCTGGTGCCACTACTACCTTGTAGAAGCGAAAATTCCTCATGACAGATTTGTGTCTGCTCATCCCTTGTGTTCTCTCACATTAGCCAACTTGATTCCTTTGGCTTGGTCTGGCTCTTGTTTGAATACTCTTTTGCATGAGTCAACAGCTTGAATGTCTTCCAGGTGAAACTGCAGAAAGTTTTACAATGAAATTTCTAGCAACACTGAGGTTTTAGTTCAAAACATCTCTTAATTAGACCTGCAGCACCTTGAAGTTGTTCACTCAGGTATCATTCTACCTAGCATGGGAAACTGCCTACATCCTACTCCAGAATGCACCAAATAAAGCCATTCTGAAGCAGTAAAGCCTTTTCTTTTTGAGTATAGGTCAACAGTTCAGCAATCTGATTTCAGAAGGGTTTTCACTGCTTCCTGCCTGCGGTAGATCCCATTATCTACCTGTCTCCACCACACCAGCAGTGATTGACTCTGCCCCATTTGAGAGTGAGGGTATCTGAGTTTTCCAACTCAAGTAGATAGGTTCTGTGGTTTTTGTTTTAATGTTGACAGTATCATCAATAATTGTGTTCTTTTAATATTAAAAAAAAAAAAAAAAAGAATCCCAGTTTATGGGAGCAGAGAACTTGTACTCTCTGCCTCTGGGCACCAAGAAACCAAACATGTGTCTTGCATCAGTTTGCTTGTCATTGAGATGGTGTTCCTGTCCAGGCTCCAGGCTGCTAGGAAGCCATGCCCACCTTCCCAGAAACACTTTCCAGAGTGGGGCACAGAGGAGAATGAGAGGCAAGGAGGCAGGGCCAGGGAAGAAAGAAAAATGCAAAGGGGAACTGAGAATTCTGTGCTGGTGAGAGCCTACAGTGCTGTAATGCAAGTTACCTTGCCCTTCACCTTGCCCTTCACCTTGCCCCCCTGAGGTCTGTACCCATCAATGTCATGCCTATGCTCTTTTCAAATGACTTAAATCCTCAGGGCTGAGCTTGCAGGAGAAAGTGCAGGAAAACAGATTAGGTTTTTGCCCATAAGGAAAAGCAGACTTGTTTCAGAAGGGAGTTTTTGGGAACTAGATAGATGTGTCCAAAGCAATGACTGATGAGGAGATTGCTCAGGGACAAGTATTTTGAGCTTCTCAAAGTCTGAAGGACAATTACATGTTTTAAATGAGGAGGCCTGCTATTATTTTCACTGAGATTATTTTCACATGATGTGCAATGCACTGTGGAATATCCTCTGAAGTGATCTGATAAATCAGAAATTGTCTGTTTTGTTCTTTCTGCCCTGGAGAAACGGAGGCTTAACAGCGTTTGTCAGGGTCCCATCCTCCATGAGTTGCCATGTGAGACCAGGTTCCCTTATCAGAGATATGGAAACACAGAGACAATGCAAAATTGGTGCCTTCTGAACCAAAATGATTGAAGCCAGCGAGCCACTGGGCTGGAGACACAGCCCCTCTCTCTAAATAACCCCTTCCTCCCTCCTATGGGCTGAGGACCCCAGGTGTGTGTGTGAGTGCAGCTCTCAAAGAGCCCTCAGGTTTCCCATGAGCTGGCAGGAGAAAACAGTCCTGGGAGATGGGAATGTCACGTGCCACGCTGACCAGAGAGCACAGCAAGGCTGACCAGCAGGGAATCTCTGGTACAGATCTGGTAGATCTTCTTCCAGCCATGAGCTGGTTTTGGAGTTGAGGTGGGATGACTTTAACAGGCACCCATCTATTTTCAGCTTCTCCAAGTAATAGAAGCTGCAGTAATTAAATGTCCCAGGCAGAATATCTGGATGTGGTTTCTTTGAAGAATTGCTGGAAAGGAAGTAGCACAGTATAGTACAAGTGATTGTTTATGTAATGGAGCCATTACTGTAACAAGATTACAAAATAACCCATCTGCTTCTTAACCTTCAACCCCAGCTGAAGGAGGAAGCCAGACTGCGATGTCTGCCTGTAGCCAGGCAGTCAGGGTTTGCACTCAGGCCATGCTGTCTGGGAAGAGACGTGCCAGGGGATGCAATGCTAGCCACACTGCCTCTGCACGGGGCTCCCAGAGTGGTATCCAGCCCTGGGGAGAGAAAGGGGAGTGCTGCCATGATGCTGATGTGGGTGCTGCAGGTGGCTGTCCCCTTGTTTCCCAGGGGGATGGAAATAAGAGAACAAAACGGTCCCTGGTCTTTAGCGTGATTCATTTCCAGAGCAGAGACATCACATTGCCTTGGCTTGGAAACACTGCTCTGCCATGTTTACATAGCTCTGCTGGAGATGTCAGCAGCACTGCTGACATTTCCACTGCTCTAAGCCCTCCAGAGCACTGACTGGGAGAGCATTTGGCCACACATGCCCGGAAAGTTTCAAGGAAACTGAAGAGTGTTAAGTCTCGACTGCTGGAAACAATATCCCCTGCTTAGCTGAACCCAATTGCAATATCTTCCAGGAGATGAGAACACAGTAAACAAAAGCAGCATGTGAGGTATGCGTGGATTTGTTGTTTTCTGCCTTTCTAGCGCCAAGGAGAAGACAGATGAAAGTCCTGACAAAAGCAAAAGAAGAGGTCGAGATCCCGAAAGGCAGCACACACAATCACAGAATCATTAAGGTTGGAAAAGACCTCTAAGTCCACCAAATCCAACCCCAACCAGTCACCACTGTGCCCACTGACCACGGCCCTCAGTGCCACATCACATGCTGCGGCGTGACCAAGAGAAGGAAAAAAATGCTGGTTCTGGCACAAAAGGTGCTTAGGGAAACTGGAGGCAAACTTCCACATCCCAGAGCTGGGACTGGCTTGTGGGCAAGGCCAGGACACCTCCGGTGCTGGCTCATGCCACAGCACTTCACACCTTGTCCCATCCTGCAGGAGGGGAAGGGAAATAACTGCAAGGGCTGCAAGGAGCAGGAGGCAGCACTGCAAAACCTCAGAAGCAGAACGGCTCACTTCCCGAGCACATCCAGCAGGTGGTCAGCACAGAAAGGGGAACACAGCTGCAGCACCAGGGATGGGGATGTGCAGAGAGGCTGCAGAGGAAGGGGGGGAAGGCAAAGGCAGACCCCCATTGTCCTTGGCAGTTGAGTGTCCAAAAGGACTGGCTGGGCCTGAAGCATTCTTGGCTTTGCTGGATTGGTCCAACCTGTGATGAGATGTTGGAAATGTGGTGCCATCCATGCTGCTGACAGCAAAGGGATGGCGTTGGTACATGGGAGGAGGTACAGCAAGACCAGCTCTAGGACCAAGAAAAAGCTGATGGAGATGGACGCTCTGCAAATAGAAAAGAGATTTAGGCACCCTGATACATGTGAAACAACTTCCTCAGTCCTGGGGGGGGCAGGCTGGGTGATACAGCAGTTCTGGTCTGAATTTAGAGGCAATGTTGGCAAGAAAAAGCTGCCAGGAAAAGGCAGAGTAAATGCAGTCACAGAGCCCAACCACGGGACTGGCACTGTCAGGCAGTGGCTTTCCAGCTCACAGAAGAGATGTTTGAAGTGCAGACATCAGGAGCGTTGCTCAGTGCCCTCGCTACCCCTCACACATAGTGGGTGATTCTTCCCTGCAGCTCTGGGGATGTCCCAAGGGACAAGCAGACCTTCCTCACACCCAGCCTCTGCTTAGGTGAAGAGATACCACAGAACAAACTTCATAAGGAGCAGCAGTGCACATCTGGAGCATCTGGAGGTGCCCAAGGCTGGGTGGAGCCCCGAGTAGCCTGAGCTGGTGGCTGATGGCAACTCTGCCATGGCAGGGAAGTTGACACATAATGAACTTTGAGGTCCCTTCCAACCCAAGCCATTCCATGCTTCTGTATTCCATGAAATCCTGTTGGGTTTGAGCACTTGCCTGATAATATCCAGGGAAAAGCATGGGGATAAAGTCACACACATCTTCTTTCTAACTGATGTGCCCACGCTGGTTCTCCTAGTCAGCACTCACTGCACTGCAGCTGCCCTCCGTGGAAAAGAAGTGAATGCTGTGGTTGTTTTGGGAATCAAATTGCACTGTATTAAGTCAAGAGGCTGTAGAGGGCAGCTGCAGCTCCTTCTTCTGCTCCCGGTGTTCACCTCAGCTTATACATCAGTTTCAGAAAGATTTTAATAATAAAGAATGAAAGTATAACCAGGGCATTGATTCCACTACTGCTTTTACTGAGCAATAAACCTACTGGTTGCCACCAAACAAAGAGGAAAAAGCAATTGTAAGAGATGCCTGGATGAATGCCCTGATCTGTCAATGTTTCTGATGGAGATAAATTTTGTTGGTAAAAGCTAAGTTCCAGCCCTGAAATAAAAGGAACCCTGGGCCATTAATATCAATAAAAATCGGTCTGCCAGACTTATTCAATGATCGGTGCAGCTGGGAGTGGGGAGATTTAGAAAGAATGCAGAGGAGAAGATGCCGTAGGAGGAATGCAGAGGGGAAGAATTTGCATGAGGAGCTCTGTGGGTCTGCAAAGAAAAGGGGGAAAAAAGAAGAAAAAAGGGAAGGAGGGGGGGGGAAGAAAGCTAGAGAGAAACAGTGGGGCAGTCTCCTGGGAATCAGCCCCTCACTGGGCACTGGAAGAAGGATGGAGATAATGCAGAGCATCTGTTGAGTTTGAAAATTGTCTCTTCTGTGCCAGCAAGGGAGGTGACTTCAGCTCTTTGGCATGCCAAGCCATTGATCTCATGGTGTGATTCCCCCACTCAGGTTCCTCGCGGGTATGTTTTGCTGTTGTCCCTGGGAGTTTCGCCAACTGATGCCGAGTGAGAACCTGCCCCCTGGCACACATCTTCACTGCAGCTTTGTGGGACAGAGAGTAACAGGATCAAAGTGGGGCAAGCAGGAGATGCTGGGCACTAACAAACTGCCTGGTGAAGGGACGGGGATGTGCTGGTACTGAGTGCTTGGGCAGGGCAGAATTTCCTGGGGGCAGGCTTGGGACCAACATTTGCAAAACCCCATCAGAAGTTCAAGGATTGTTCTGAAAGTAATGCCTCCTGTTCTATCATTTTGGCCCACGATATTAGAAGTAGATGTTGGTGGGACAGCAGCTGAGCCTTCCCAGTAATATTCCATTACATTTTGTTGTGGTGGGACAGATGGCAGCACAGGGTGTCACTCATATAACAGTGCCCAACATGGGAGTGTGTGTGAGGCAAAGAGGTGGATCTGAATTCTTCCATATGGAAAAAATAACACCTGTTGTTACTATTCACCAACACTTAACTGAATGTGCATGGAGAACAAACTTTCTGAAGGCCCTCAGCAAGAGTGAGATAGCCCTGGAGATGACCTACCCTGGATCAGGTCCATTTTAAACGTTTTATCTTTTTAAACATGGAAAAAAAGTGGGAGCAGCTGGAGGAGAGGGAAGAGGTCTGACTACATGTTTTCATGGGAATTCATATTTTTCTCCTTACATTTTTAAATCTAAATCAAAAAGCATCATAATTTAATGCTGAAGCTTCGTTTTTAACTGTAACTTTGATACATTCTGTACTGAGAGGTGTTGAATGGAGTGCTTTCGCTTCAAAAGAGAAGAAATGCAGAATTTGATCGATCAGTTTTTTGACCTAAATATGACATTTCAAGGAAGCACCAAGTAAACTGGCCTGGTTCTAATTAGTGCAAAGTGTTACCATCAGCCAGGCAAAATAATTGCCATTCTGAGCTTTGAAAAAATTGCAAAATGCTTCAAGTGAAATAAATTTGCCAATGCAAAAAGACTTGAAACAGCCGACAGAAGTCTCCATGCCAGGACGTCACCGTTTCATTAATTCTCCTTCACTCTACGCATTCCCTGAGCAAAACGAGAAGGCTGTGGCAATGAGGAGAGCAGGAATTGCTATTTGCTCTTTCAGAGCTGATGATGAAGCAGGAAAGGGACGAGTCCTCAGGCTGTCCCCTGGAGTGGCTGTGTAACTGCTGACGGAGGTGAGATTCTGCACAGGCTGTGAGCAGGGTGCCAGGCTCTGGCTCGTGGAATAAAGTGGCCACAGCTGCTGGCATGGTGCTCTGTGATCAGATATAATCAGCCTTATGCTGCTGTGTTTTAAACAAATTAAATTAAACCTCGTTTAAACTAATGAAGCCCAAGTAAGCAATGTGCTGGTTCAAAGCAGGAAGGGGGAACGGACTGACAGTACTGGAAATGTCATCATCAACATGGCAGGAGGCAGGGCTTCCTTCAGAGGGGCTGAAAGGGACCACAGGGGCTGGTGAACAAACCCACTGAGAACAACTGCATGCTCAGCAGGGACAGATGGAGTGGGACATCCTGAGAAACTCCACATTAGATATCTCATACAGGACAAGCAAGGAAAGGTCCCAAAGGGCGGGGAGATATTCCTCACCAAAGAGAACATTTCCTACTTCTATTCTCTCTCTTATCCAATTAATCCAGACTCACATTCACTATAGTATCAGTTGCTTAGAGAAGCTGTGGCTGCCTCATCTCTCAAGGCTAGGTTGTACGGGACCCCAGAAAGCCTAACATGGAAATGCATCCATTTCCAATCACTGTGCCATGGGCAGGGTTGCCAAACATTGTTAGGCTTTGAAGTCTCTTCCAACCCTAGCCATGACTCTACAGTTCTAGCTACACAGAACTGTTATTTTCCACACTGTTTTGCACTGGTGCATGCTCCTGGCTTGTGAGGGACAAAGTTATTTAGATCAGAGCTGTGCCAGCCCCAAAAGTCCCTCCACCTTTCTCCCAAACCATTGCCAACCTTCCCTTAGGTTGCTAAAGACAAGAAAGCAACAGGAGCCCTTCAGACTTTGCATCTGCTCTCCCTCCTGCAGAACCAAAGCCTGATCCTTATCTCCAGGATGCCTTGGAGCAGACAGGTACCAAACCAGTTCATATTTCCTCTGGCAATGAGCACAAGAGATGGCTGGGAATGGGAGAGGTGAATCGCACACATTTAGGTTCATTCACGAAAAAATCTTGGTTCATTCATCGGATGCCAGCAAAAGCAGGAGCCCATCCCATCCACCCTGGTGAGACGTGCAGACATGAGGAAGGATTTCAGATGAAATATGCCTGGGTGGCTTCCAGAAGGCTGTGCTCACAACGAGGGCAGCAGCTGGGCCTGGTGCTCTCCTGTGTAGGGCAAAGCCCCACATCAAGGGAACCCCCATCACCCATTGCCAAGAAACTGAGCAGCGTTTGCCTGGATTGCCCTTGAGGAGCTTGGCTTTGCGTTTTTGATTTATTTATAGTAGAAATGCGTAACATCATGCTATATGACTGGCTGCCACTCGCTTGCACAAGAGCAAGTTTTTGTCATTGATGAATGAGATCACTGTGTTGTGATCTAGAAAGTTCTAGCTGTAAAATTAGGTTATTAGGTGCTCAGTTTTGGGGCCCGTCACTATGAGAAAGACCTTGAGGCCCTGGAGCATGTCCAGAGATGGATAACAGAGCTGTGAGGGGCACAAATGTGATGGGAGCAGCTGAGGGAACTGGGATGGGTCAGCGTGTAGGAGTTCAGGGGTGACCTTATTGCTCTCTGCAACTCCCTGAAAGAACGTTATGGTGGTGCCTCTGCTCCCAGGTACCAGCCATAGGATGAGAAGTGATGCCCTCACATTGTGCCAGAGGAGGTTCAGATTGGATGTTAGAAAACATTTCTTCTCAGAAAGAGTGGTCATGGGCTGCAACAGGCCTTCTCAGGAAGGTGGTGGGGTCAGCATCCCTGGGGGTGATCCAGAACCCTGGAGATGTGGCACTGAGGGACAGGATCAGTGGGCTGATGGTTGGACTTGGTGATCTTAGAGGTCTTCTCCACCTTAATGATTCTGTGATTCTAAGAAAACACAGTTTTTCTGTTTACATGGTCAAAACAACATGGGTCACCTACCTTTTTGGACAGTAAAACAACAATGTAAGAGAAAGCCAGACCTCGAGGTGCTGCATCCAGGTACACTGAATGCCTGAGATGCTGAGACCCTGAGGAAATCTGCCTTGCTTCTTGTCCAACCTGACAAATGCAGCCACTGAGCTTAGAAGTGAAAGAGCCAGCACCCACGCTTGTTCTTGTGGCTGGGGAGCACAAACAAGCCGTTATCCGACCCCTCCCCACCCCCCGCCCCGTGCTGTGCCCTTGAGAGCTGGTGCTCATGTGAAAAAGCTCTGCAGAGCAAGATGCATCTGCAGAGCTCAGGGCTTCCTGCTGCTGCCACGCTCACCCAGGCTGGGACAGGGCTGCAGAAAGGTGGTTCTGCACTGAGAAATGGCTGCAGAAAGGACAGCTGATGCTGCAGGGGTGTTTGCAGGAGGAGATCCAGGCCTGGAGACCTTCACTCTGCACAGCACCAGAGGAAACTGTAAGGATCATAGTGGTATTTCTATGAGTTTTCTGGTGGGCTCTATGGAAGCAGGGCTGGCTCTGCTTGCTGCTGCCAAAAGCTGAGGCAAGTTTTGCAGCACTGCGTGGCTTTTGGAAGAGGTGCATCTGCACAAAACAAGTGTGGAGCAGCGGCAGTTCAGGGCTCCCCACTTCCAGTGATGTATGTGCTTTCTGCAGGTTCCATTCACAGCAGACGGGCAAAGTGCTGGGAATCAAATTTAGTTCTCATCTGGGAATCACTAAGTCACCTCCAAATGCCTCCAGTTCGCAGCTACACTGTTCCCATCTGATGCTTGCTGATTGTGGGGAGTGGATGGTGTTTCTGCTCGCTGGATAAATGTTTGAAGGCATATAAAATAACTACATGGAGATAGATGGGAGCCCAGTGCCTTGTACTCTTGCTTGAGAGGCATTTCCAATTTGCCAGCGCAGTGGGGAGCATGCAGCTGCACTGCAGGAGTCCTCAGGATTGTCCCAAGGAGCTGATGATGATCAGACAGGCACAGGTCGTGCAGGACAGCACTCCGGGTCACTGCATGGGCTTTCTGAGCATCGAAAGCAGATTGAGAAGTGTCCTGCATACTATACTGTGCAGGTGCATGATTTTCAAGGGAAGATGCTAGCAAACCTTCCTTCTGCAATTTTGTTCTATTGTTTGAGTTAGCAAAGCGTGAGCTAGTCCGTGTCACTACTTGAAGAGATTGTCTTTCCTCCAGAAGGAAATTGAAAGACATTCTGTGTGTCCTGCAGAGGCAGAGCACCCCGTCAATGGAAACAGAGTGGGAAACAAAGAGAGTGTTCTTTCCTAGGAGATACATACTGGGCAGTGGAAACATAGAGTACCAGTTTGCATCGGTACCATCAGAATCGTCCCAGCAAAAGAGGCAGTCATTGGCAGAACTGCTGCACAGCACCAAAGCTGGTGAAAGACCCGAGCAGCCCTATTGCAGCCTAAAACAGCATCCTAAAACCCAGCTGACTTCTCACTGCCTGCAGCTTCTGGGCATCGCAGCTCCAAAATTAAAACATCCTTAATGAGTGCTTGCATAACAAAGCGTGGCCACTCAAGAGAGCGCTGCATTAAGTGAATGGAGAGAGCCTTGCAATGGAAAGGATATTCCTCTAATTGCAAGAGTTTCCTGGCTCTGACGTAACATGGAGAATTATTGCTCAGTGTGTCAGCTTTACTGTCAAGCTGCGGCCACATGCTCAGCTTGGGCTCAATGCCATCAGCCTGGCAGTTATTACAGCTGGAATTAGGCAGCTGCTGTTCTGGGCATACCTGGGACCACCCCAGGCTGAGGGCAATGCAATGCATGGGGGATGCAGCCAAGGGACAGGGACACAGGGACCTCTGTGCCAGTCACCACATTCCCAACAGCCACCACAGCCCTTCCCTTCTGCTGGCTGCAGTTCCAGGTGCACAGAGGTGATGGGGAACCAAGGAGAGGTACAATATTTTGGAAACCCTTTGTGCTTACCTGAGCAGCAGAACTTTCTCAAGTTTACAAAATTGGGCTGGAAATTGCTCAATAAGATTTCGATTGCTTTCTGCTTCCAGTCAGGCTAAAAATAAATGAAAACCCTGTGCTGGGCTCATTGCTGCTGCAACCACATCTGTCTCAGTGTACACTGGGGTGAGAGTAGGCTGGGATTTGATGGCATCCCTTCCAGGTCCAGTACAAGGAAAGAGAAGCCAGGGTTGAGCAATAGCCCAGCACTGCCTCTCGCAGCTCCATGTCCCCAGAACATGTCCCACCTGCTCTTCCTCCAAGGTCCCAGCAATGTGCACTGAAAGGCTGTAGGTGAGATCAGGTGTAACCCCACACTGCTGACATCCCAGCTTTGTGACTTCAAGCCATCTTGTTCTTTGGCCTCCTCTGTATTTTGCAAAATTAATGCTTTGTCTTGCTTCCATATGCTTGAGTAGCATTTATTTCTCTTGGAAGGCCCATGTAGCATAGAATCATATTGGAATCTTGGGGAAGTCTGCTAAGATCATCTAATCCAACCATCAACCCATTGCCACCATGCAGGATAACACATCACCTGGTGCTGCAAGTGTCTCTGCAAGATGCAGTATGAGCCATGATGTTGTGTCTGTGAGTTTGATTCGAGTACTCAGCCTACCCCAACCAAACATGATCTGATTGGTTCTCAATAAGCAACGTAAAAATACTTCAAATTTCCATATATCTCCATATTGCAAGTAGAGGTTCAACATTTTTAGTTGGAAGAATATTCGCTGGAATTCTCCTGTAGATGGGGTAGAGTGAGCCAAGCATCTTGGAGTAGTTTGTGTACAGCCATGAGCTGAGGCATGGCTCTTGACCTGGAGCATGGCATGAGCTCCGTCCTGTGCCCACGTCCCCAGTGGATGACTCCTCATAGACATCAGAGCTGCACTCAAACATGCACATGCACAAACAGCCAGCCCCACTGTGTTCCTTCCACCAGCCCTTCTGGAGCTCTTTTGTGACAGTCCCACCACGACAGAGTACATCCTACTTTCTGGTTTGGATCTGGACTTTTTGCTCCAAGCTTAGTGTGAATGAGACACACACACAAGGGCTGAGTGTTTGGTTATAGCTCTGCACGGTGTGATGTAAGCCAGAACTGAGCCAATTAAATGACAAGCAAATTTCAAAGAAATAAATGGGGATTTATCTATGCAGACTGCGTTGTCAGCACAGTGGAAGGAGATAAGGCTCAGCTCCCGTTGCAGAGATTTCACACAAATTGATCATTGTAAACCCTTGCAATATCTAGCAGAGGTAATTATATTTCACACCTCAGATAAATGGAACACATCCTCCGGTATCTCCTGCTGTCTTGGCAGGGTGAGGATGGAGCTTCAGCTTCCCCTGGGACACGACGTGTGGGTCAGGGGTAGAAAAAGTGTTGGATAAGGTTGAAATAACATGCAGATGCTGAAATTGCTCCAATTTCTACATATTTTCTGATCCGTTCTGAGCTGAGAAGGAGATTTAAAGTAAACAACAACCATTTCAACTGATGGACGGGAAAGCATGCAAAATCCAAGCAGCTCTGCCTCATTTTTCTTTGACTCAGCGCTCAACCCAGTGGGAAGAACCTCCACCAGTGAGTCCAGAAGCTCCATCCTCCCATGGCCAACACCAGCATGCTGATGATGCACCAACAGTCTTATGAGGAGCGGCTGAGGGAGCTGGGATTGTTTAGTCTGGAGAAGAGGAGGCTCAGAGGAGACCTTATTGCACTCTACCACTTCCTGAAGGGGGGTTGTGGTGAGGAGGGGGTAGGCCTCTTCTCCCTGATAAATAACGACAGGACGAGAGGGAATGGCCACAAGTTGCGCCGGGGAAGATTTAGATTAGACCTGAGGAAGCATTTTTTCTCTGAAAGAGTGATCAGGCACTGGGATGGCCTGCCTAGGGAGGTGGGTGAGGCACCATCCCTAGTGCTGTTCAAGAAGCGTTTAGATGAGGTGCTAAGGGATTGGATTTAGTGGTTGGGTAGGGATAGTGATAGGAGGATGGTTGGACTTGTAGGTCCTTTCCAACCTTATGAACCTATGAACCAACACCAACAGCATTGGCACAGCCAATGAGTGCCAGAGGTGGCACTGCAGTGTCACTGCCAGGACACTTCATTAGTGCATCCAAAAAAATAGCATAAGGACACGGAGAATTTCCGAGGCTGACACCTCTTGCCCGCTTACTGCAGTTGACCTCAGCAGCGCCTATTAAATCATTTCAAAAAACGTCTGGAGACTTTAAGCAACACGAAAAGTTCCACCTCCTCTTTCCATTCTGTCAGATATACTCACGCAGACGTATTTTGGGCAAGAAGGTAAAAATAAAAAGCAAACAACAGTGAGTTGAAGTGTTATCTGTACCTTTGCGGTCCTGGTAAAATTTCCCATCGCTCCTCCAGTTGCAAGTTCAGAGAGAATAGGTACATGGGGTGATGCTGAATCAGGAAATAACAAAATAGGTAGAGGGGAAATTCAACAAGCCATGCTCGATGGCAAATCTGAGGTCGGGCTCTTGCCTTGGGCCGGCTTCCCAGCACATCACACCAGTGTGACCTTCAACATAACCGCATGAGAGAGGGCTCTTCGGCGCTCTGAATCCTGAAATGACTGACTGCTTACTCAGGCAGCATCCTCCTGGGCTAATTAGTCATTTGCCACTCGTTCTCGTTTCTTTGCTCTCGTGTTGGCTCTGTGGCATGGCACAGCCGTGTCTCCGTCACCATCCAGGTGCTCTGCTCAAAGGGCAACTCTACAGCTCGGGCTGAGCCCAGGGCTCCATGCACCTCAGGCCATTTGCTCACGAGCTGCCCTGGGAGTGGTGGAGTCTCTGTCTTTGGAGGTGTTCAAGAGCAGCAGAGATGTGGCAGTGAGGGATGTGGCCAGAGGGCACTATTGATGGTAGGTGGATGGTGGGACTTGATGACCTTAGAGGTCCTTTCCAACCTGAATGATTCTGTGATTCTATGATTCTTGGAAAAAATGATGTTCAGTCCCTTAATTAATTTATGTCATCCTTGAGCCAGCAGGAGTCCTGTAGCCCTCAATTTCCCTCACACTCAATTTTTGTGCTCTTAGTTGTCCAAATTCAGTGCTGAGTCCAGCAGGGACACCCTGTCTCATTCCTCCATGCTGAGAAGGATCTTGGGGCAGATTAATGTGTCTTAGTAGCTATTTCCAGTCCATCCCTTGTCCACATTATCACCACGCTGGCATCTTGTGCTCTCTTCCCTCTTTTACAGTAATACAGTTTTGCAATCAGAAAGGGCTGGTCAGAAGGATCTAGTTGGCTTGCCTCATCAGCCACAAGATCTTCCTAATTTTGCTGAGATAAGAAACCACCCAACATACTGTTTTGTTTCAGTCCATATGCCAACTCAGGCACTCCATCAATCACCTTAATGTGAGCCTGAGATGTATGAGTACTGCACAGCTGACACACAAATACCTGCTGAACTCAGCTGCGAGATGCTAATCACACACGTGTGTGTGTTGTTACTGTACAGTGGCAACTGTCCCTCAGCTAATCAGTTATGGTAACAGCTCTCATAAATAATTTTCCCCTTTATTGTGATTGGATATGGGTGTGAACATATCTTGTCTCACATGCTGATGTGCAAGGCCATTCGCCAGGCACAAATAGGGGCACAGCTCTGAAATCTGATGTTTAAGCTTTATCTTGTGTTAACTGGGGATAATTCCACTGATGGAAACAGAACATTTTCATTCATTTACATTTCATCTGTTCTAATTTTTTAAAGTTCTGTGGCTGCACTTCCACTTCTGCCCATTCTGGTCTTCTCCCAGATGCTGCCATGGCATGCAAGGCACATGAACGCTGAGCCAAGTGCCCATAGGAAGCTTGCTGCTCTGAAACACCACCCCTGGCTGCAGACCAGAGCTGGATTCCTGCTTTCATCATTGATTTCCCCTGCAAGCATAAAGCAGTGACTCGCTCTTCTCACACCTCACTTTACACAGAGCAGCGAAAGGGCAGTGATGACATCTTTTTCTCACTTGGGTGATTCACGTGTGATGCAACCACTTGGGAGAGGGAATCACACACTCCTCCAGCCCAACCTGTGACCTGCACAGCTGCCTCCAGGAGCTTGGCCATTGGTCCCTCCTGGCTCTAGGGGTGGACTCGTTGCTGCGGGGTCTTGTAGATGGCGACCAGCCCAGCTCATGGAAAGACCCCATTAGAAGCACAGGGAAGACAGATTTAACTGGAATCAAGATCTAAACAGTCATTGGATCTGTGGTGCCCACAGGGCAGCAGGGCAAGGACCACAGCCACAGGCATGGTTGGTCCCACATGACCTGGAGATACGTCAGCACCTTGAGGGAGAAAGCCATTCCCAACCCCTAGCACTGTGCCTAAACAATCAGATGCAGTATGCACTGTTCCCCAGGGATTTGGGATGTTGAACGGTCTGTTTGAGAATCCTGGACTCCCTCCTCATGTCACACTGGGAAACAACTGCCAGAAGCACTGACATTCCCAGCTCAGCCTCTGGGATGGCAGAAGGCACTGTTCTTAGTGGTACCCTGAGCATCAGCAATGCTCAGAACACAATAAACCTGATGAGAGAGAGCTCAGTGCACAGGGATGCATTCACCACCCCTTCCTACTGCTTCCCTCTGTGCCCCAGCACCTTGTCTGGCCCAATCCCTGTCCCTGGCTGTGTTGCTAACCTTGAGGTTCCCACTAAAACAGAAAGGTTATGTGTTTTTTTATTGTTTGCTTCCAAACTCTGTAAAAGAGCCTCATTTCCCAGATGGCTGTTTTGACTGGCCAAGTGTAGCTGCTATTTGGACAGTGGGGTGCTTCTTTGAAAACATGAAGCACTTGGATGAGAGGAGTGATGAGCTCAGATCTGACAGCCTGGGCTACTTTTAAATCCAGTTTGCCTAATGGGGGTAGATTTTCTCACTCATCCAGTGCTGGATCTTGGATGTAGCTCGGAGTGCATCCAGCAGCCTCCCAGTGAGGTTTCACTCCTTCTGGAGTAAGAATTCTTGCACCCACCCTCTCCCTGCTCCTTCCCTGGACCAGCATCTCCCAGCCCAAGCAGGACAGGAAGAAGAACTGGAAAAATGTAGGGTCAATTCTTTGGAGGGTTTGCAGTTGGGATACAGCAGAAGCAGGAGGGGCAGCTTGTGAGCATCCCGTTTAGAAATAGCACAGCAGAGAAGAAGAAATCACAGCAGCATTTGCAGAAACATTTCATCCTTGTAATCAGCATGGGCAGAGAACATGAAAATCAACTCTAAACGGTCCTCCAGGAAACCAACATTGGCAAAATGCAGCAGAACAACACTTAATCTCAGCTGTACCGTGTCACTCTTGTATCCTATTTCACAGTCTTTTTATATTCTTGTTACAAGAATAAGAACAATAACAGGATAAGGTAGGCATGAGAAAATATGAGCTAGCTGGAGGTTATTTCTGTGAACAGCTGTAGAAACAGGTTTTAACACACAGCGAAAGCAGATGAGATCATAACTTTTAATAGGAACAGATTTAATAAACCAAAGGCGGCGAGAAGATGATCCATTGCCTGTATCAAGAATTATTCATTATGATTTATACCAAGGAGGAAATAGCATTTTCCTAGAATCAATGCATCTTCGCCAGTACATTAAAAAAACGGGATTGATAATTTTTTGAGTGCTCTCCTTTGACAAAAGCTATTACAGCCCAAGGGACATCAGCCACCCCAGTGTGCTCCCAGCCCAGCCCTGCAGCTGGAGGAGCTGAGCAAGGAGGCACCAGGGCCCTGCAGAGCACTGCTCCTGCACTGACTTGTGCCAAGAGCAGCAGTAGGACTGCAGCCCGGGCTGCTGGCACAGCCTGCTGGCACACCTTCACACCTGGAAAACACCAGGAGACGACACTAGTCTCTGCCAGGGGTGACTCCCGAAGCTCTTATGGCTCTGAGCCTTCGCATTCCTACCTGGGGAAAGAGAGTCTGGAAAGTATGTGGGCTTGAGTGAGGAGAGGCTGCGTGAAAACCTTCAGCTGGGACGGCGAGCAGAACGGATGTGCAGGCAGTAAGAGGAATTACCCCAGTGATACAGCACGCTCCTGGGGCAGCCTGATGCCAGCCAGCCCTGAGCAGCACTGACTTGTCTCAGCACAGACCTCAGCGCTCCACTCATATCAGCACTGTCACCTCTGGCAGTGAGATCTCTGCTGTCTGTTAGACTGCTCACCAGACAGGACCTACAGGGCCAGCATCTGTCACGCAGCGTGAGTGCCCCAGGCTCATTTCTGAAGCAGCCCGGAGCGATTTCTCTGTAATGTTTCATCAATATAATAGCTAAAGCCGTGGCTTGCTCTAAAAACTTCACTCCCATTTACATTAATTGCAACCATTTTCACGCAATTTGCTTCCAAATGTGACCAACCACATCAGTGACTGCGAGCTGATGAAGTCCCACTGAAGTTCATCACATTTATCACCCTCTATCTGGAGTACAGTTATTTCCCTGGCAAAGGATGTGGCTCTGCACCATCCCCTTTCAAGGTACTGACCGACACCTGGTCAGAAACAAAGGCAGTGCAGCCCTGCTCCATCCTGCTCCATTTGCTGAAAGCAGCTGTGGGTGTCCCACCCCTGGAGGTGCCCGAGGCCATGGATGGAGCCCTGGGCAGCCTGAGCTGGTGGAGGTCGACCATCCCACAGCAGGAGGCCAAAACAAGATGATCTTTAAGGTTCCAACCAATCTGAGCCGCTCTATGACTGGATGATCCTGCACCTGACAAGTCTTTGGTCTTCTGGCTGGCGACCACAGCAACATCTCTGCACTCTGACCAACTTCTAATAACACAGAGGTTTCTTCATAAGACAGGCACGATTTTGCTACAGTTATTTGGTGTTTGTAGAACCACAGGAATGGATTGGGTTGGAAGGGATCTTAAAGGTGGTGTATCTCCAAGCCCCCTGCCATGGGCAGGGACATGCTGCAGTAGCATTCATCACGCAACCATCATCTCTTTAAACACAAACCATTCCAATATTGGGGAAATCTTGAGAAAAAAGGCATTTTTCCATGTGTCTCATTCACTGCTCACGGTCTCTGAGGGTCTCACTTATCGTACTGCCACTGATGCAACTTTCTCATGGTTTCATCCTGAAAGAAATATCCCGCAGCACGGCCGTGTAACAGCACACAGCGTCACTGGGAGAGTACTTCCCTTTCCATGCAGCTGCTGTGGTCCATCTTTCATTACTGGAAGCACTGCTGTGCCTTATGAGCCATAGTTCATCACTGGAAATGAATCTGGAGTTACAACAAAACCAAAAGTTGGAGTCATGAGTCAAATGTCCTCGGCTCGTTGGCTGCCTGACAGCATTGCAGCAAGAGTTAACCACAGCTGGGATTCCTTCCTGATAAAAAACTGCATCACATGAGGCTATTGCACACACGCCAGTAGTAGCCAAGGATGTCAGATGAAAACTTTCAGCTCATAAATTTAAGTATCCCGACAGTACTTTTGGAATGAGGCTAAAAATATTTCCGCTCCTGAAGTCAGAATTTCTCACTCGTGGTGAGACGTGGTGCTGGACACTGATGGGAGGGGAAGAAGTTTGCATCACGCTCATTGCATGCCCCATGCACTCAGTGCTGAGGGGGTGGGGACTCCATCTCTCACCCACCTCTGCTCGCTGCTGTGCATACTGGGGGCTGCTGGTGCCCACACCAAGTGAAAAGCACAACCACAGCTCTTAGAGGAAATGCAGATTCACGTTTGTAAATCATTTCTGCAGGGAGTTTTAGCTTGCACCATGAACTCTCTGGAAGTTGGAAGGTAGGCAAAGAGATGGAGAAGAGTGGGCAGGGAGTAGAAGGCAAATAATGGCACAGCACAAACCTCCTCCTGCAGGAAAACAGTGTTGTGAAGAAGAGGCACAGCTGCAACAAGAAAATCAGAATAAGTAATGAAGGCACAGTCAAACTATGACGGGTGATTTGCCACGCAAGGTTGGCAGTCACCTTCATCTCTGCATGACTTACAGATGCCAGGGCTGGTTCTTTAGAAACCTGTTGGTTTTTTTCTTTTTTTTTTTTTTGCAACTGCTGTATCCAGGCTGGAAAGAAGAGCTCTGCACAGTCTGCCACAAAACAAGGCCTGTGCCCTGACAAAGAGGTCACCAAGGTGCTACGAGCCAGCCCCACCTGAGGAATGTTTGATTCAGCAGGAATCCCCCACTGCTGATGCCAGGAATGAAGCATCCGGAAAAGCACCATGCCAACTTTGGCTCCAAAAATGCCTTCTCCTGTCTGGTAATTGCCATCTCAGACAGCCTCACCAGCTCCAGTGCACTGCGAGCACCCTGCTCCCTGCATGCCAGGCACTGGGAGGAAGGCTTTGTTTGGAGTAGCTGACATTTGCTGACGCCTCCATTCCTGGTGACGCCAATGCAGTTTTCCATCCTGGCCTGTTTGTAAATGATGTTCAGAGCTGAAGTAAACAGCAGCAGCCCCATGCTTACAGCTGCACGTTGTGCCTCTCACAGCTGCCACATCACATGGCAGTGTGCTGGGGCCACGGGCAGTGTCCTTTGAGGGGCGACAGGAGGTCTGCAGGATGCCCAAGGATTAATGTGAGGGTAACGTATCTCAGAGGGATACGTCAGATCAGCTGTGATGTATGGATGCTGAGATCCATCCCTGAGCTTTCAATCCAGCTCACCACTGTGGGAATATAATGTTGTTTCTGCAGAAGAACGAGATGAGAGTTGAGTTCGACGAGATGAGATGAGACGAGATGAGATGAGTTCATGGTTTCATCCAACATCACGGGGATTAGAAATAAAGATCGAAAACTGATTAGAAATATGCAGGCATAGCTGGTAATGGTTTATGTTTAGCCAGTATGAATAGATATGTCATATTTTATCGCATGACATGCCCAAGGAAGCGAGGGCAAGTTGGAACTTGCCGGTCTGAAGAGGCACTGGGAAGACCTGACACCCCCTGGTGCTCTTTGTTTAACAAAAAAAACGTCCCTTGGACAGAAGGGAAGAGGCCATGGAGAGAACCATCATGTAAATACGATAAGAAGAGTTCTGAGACATCTTGGAAACAACAGGATGGCAACTGGCTGGCAGCAAGAGACAGTAAGAAACAGAGTGTGATTTACAAAGGTAAACCTTTGCTGGCACAAGGTAGAATGAACACGTGTCGGAATGTAATTAACAAATGTATACCTGGTATGATTGTGAACCTGGAATACCCAACCAATGGGAAAACTGGGCAGGGGGTAAGTTATTGGGAAAAAGAGCATAAAAGCTGTGATGGTGTTCCTACTGACAGGACGCCGCCATTGCAATCACAAATTAACTATTTCTTCACCAGAGGTCCTGCCTGCTAAATATTATCTCAAGATGTTTTTGACACCATGAACGGAGACGAGCTGTTCTTGGAAGGGAAACTAGGCCACAGCTTTTCTCCTCCACTGTATGAGCAGAAGCTGCACTCACAGCTGACCCCAAAGGATCTATACTGGAGAGCAGCAAAACCTGTGTATGATACTGTTCCCAAGGCAGCAAGTCATGCATCGATGGGACCAGGGTACACAAACGCCTTTCCCTCTGCAGATCAAGGAGCTCAGCTCTCCTCTCCCCACAGTGCTGCATCATTAGTGTCAATAGGGATGCTCTTCCCCTATTTGCACTTAGCAAGAAGAAAGAGACTTGAATGTGGCTATTTCTAATATTCTAACAATAGCTCTATTTCAATAGCATACCCACTGCCCATCCTAAACAGAATCTGTTTGCTCATCGGAAAGTCCTCCCCTCACAGCTAACCTCCACTGCTCCTCTCTGTCAGCCAGCTTGTGAGCTCTTGAGGTGGCCCTACTCTTGGGAAAATACACATGGCTCCTTGGAGCAGCTCTCGTTGCCTTCACTCAAGGAATATCTTCAGGAGCCATAGCAGAGCACTAGAACGGATGCATGGGAGCACGCGGTGAGCAGAGATGTGCTCCCATCCCAGACGTGCAGAGGTGCACAGCACAGGACAGCACTCCAAGGACACCCCTTTCTCTTTAGCTTAGCACCATCTAGAGGGACGTGCCTGCACAGCCGGGACACCGGGACACACCAGCACTATGGCACACTTTGGGCAAAGGGCAACGCCTATCTGCGTGAGTTTTGGAGTGAGGGAAGCCAAAGGATTGCAAAGCAATGCCTTGGAAGAGAAGCTCACCCCTCCGGTTCTCCTCGCTGAAGCACAAAGCTGCGTTGCAGCCATTTGTTCCTGTTCTGGCAAAGCATTCTGTGATGGGAGGTTGTGCCCTCCAAAGAGGAGCGGTGGCTGTGGGTTTGGGGCAGGACTGGGAGGGCCAGCAGCAGGAGGATGCTGAGGGGTTGGGTAGTTTCCTTGACTTGAATTTTACCACACCTGCAGATCTTGCATCACGCATTCCTGCAGGCTCCAGTGACGTCTGGTGTGACAGGGAGTTATTAAGCATTAAGAGCAGAGATCTTCATGTCCGTTCAAGCCCTTGCCTTTCTCTGGCACTGCACAAGACCACAGCAGGACTCCCGCTGATGTAAAGCTCCCTGTGCCAAATTACAGCTTTCAGCCCTGTGCATCAGAGCTTTCTCAAACCTCCCAACACGAAACACCGGAACAAGACCACGTGGTGTTATCTCCTGTCTATCTCACACCGTGATCTTGCACTTTCTTCTGCAGCAGCCCAGGCCACGGGTTTGCAGTGCCTGCTTCCCATCAGCCCCAAGGCAAGGTCGTTGAGGTAGTTCATCGAGGAGCAATTGGAGGTAGGAAGCACATTACTCTGGCCAAAGGAAACAGGGTTCAGCATTCACCTGGCTCTTAGGTCTGCTCAGCCCTGCAGCTGATGCTCCCGGAGCTTCCAGCTCCCCACACTTCAACCCCATCACAGAACTGTACCCCACTCCCACAGGAGGAGGAGGAACCAGGCTGCAGGGATGCAAACATGCAGAGGGAGTGAGGCGGGCAGGCTGAGAAGGACAGCTTTGCTGAGACCCGGAAAAAACGGTCTGAGTAATCACCAACGGTAAGGAAACCTCAAGAGAGCTTAAGTGGGGTTTCTGCACGGCAAACACACTGCATATTTTATGGCCTCAGCTTGCCTGGGGAGAAAGTCTGATTGGTTTGAATCGCAGCCAGGACCTCGACCAGGGCAACTCTCCTTCAGCCCATTCGATGAACTCCATCTCTTCTGTTACTTCTGGCTGCATCCTACCACAGGCCCAGCACCTCCCAGCAGGTCCTCCCCAGCAAGGCTCCCATCTCACAGAGGTGGGCTCCCCTCAGCCTGCAGCTACGTGACCCAGAGAGCCCCCAGAGCCACCACCCAGCCCCACAAAGCAGCCTACAGAGCAAGATATTCTAGGGCAAAAAGGAAACCTATGCATCCATACCCCACTATGGCACTGACACTCCCGAGCAACATCTCCCTGGGAGGATCTTTGAGACCTCACATCACTGGGTGAGAGAATCCATGCACCAGGGAGCTGTGTGCCTGGGGGTCCTGGAAACTCCCCGGGATATCACATTGCCCATAGAATAACAGCTGGATCCTAGGAAGGGGGGAAGGGATGCCTCTCATCACTGATGTTTTAATTAAGAGCACAGGAAGGAAAAGCAAGGCATTAACCATCTGCCTTGCACTGAGGGCAGAGCATGGCAGGTGCCAGGGTGCATTAGCAAGAGGAATCAAGCTCCTCCTTTGAGTAAAGTTAAGCTTTACTCAACGCTTACCACACTGTCAATTGCTGGGTGCTTACTGCAATTAGGGAAGCTGGCACTAATGGAGGGTCCATGGCAACACCCCAGTGCTGTTGATGAGAGAGGCTGCATCCATCCCCATGGTCACCACACTCCTCCCTGGTGATGCCATGCCCGTCTCTGGGCTGTGAGGGCACCAGTGGTGTCCAGGACCCAGCATGGACGCTGCAGAGCTTCCTTGGGCTCTGCTGGAGAGCTCTGTGCTCCAAGCCTGGCCTGACTCCCTCGTGCTGACCCAGCAGGAGGTTTTCCAAGCAGCACTCCACACCAAGAAGCACTTCACATGGCTAATGCATGAGCCATTGCATCCCAGCAGTGCTTCCAATTTGTATACTGTGAAAACAAACTGTGCTCCCAATGACTTTGCTCTGCACTCAGACTGTTTCCATGAAGGTAAAATCAGCCAAAGCACAGAGCCAGCGTTGTACCCCCCCTGTGCCCAGCAAAGCAGAGACACCCCAGTGGGATGGCTTGAGGTCTTCCAGCACAGCAGTAATGAACGCATGGCAAGTTTGCATGCTTTATTAGAGTCCTATTTCCACTCCTTCTTCCAGAGGAGTCCAGAAGGAGCAGTGAGAGCCTCCTCTGCCTCTTCACACTGCTGTGCTTGCCCTTCAGCTCCCCGCAGTCCCCTGCCACCCCCTGCCCGGCAGCCAGCAGCTCCCTGTGCTTAGTGCAGAGGCCTGGATGAACTGGCAGGGGCAGGGCACGCTGCTGCCCTCCATGTGCCCCGTGGCCGTGGGACGGGGCAGCCGGCCGCTGACCAGCAGCCGCACGTAGCAGGCACTGAAGATCACCAGGAGCTGCTGGGCCATCACCTGCAACAAGCACGAGAGGGTCAGCGAGTGCCTCATTCAAACACTGCTCTCGTGCAACAGAATCGGGACAGAAGCCGAGGACGGATACATAACTGCTCCAGATCCCATTCTGGACAGCAGCACTGGCACGCTGCCCCCCAGGACAGTGACATGCCAGGCTGGGGGCTGGCAGCAAGGGCAGCCCAGGGCTGGGGTGGCTGGGAGCCAGGCTGCTTGGGGACCCTCCTGTTCTGCCACCACCTCCTCTTGGGTTGTTGGTTTTTTTTGACAGTAGATGGCTGGAGAGCTTCTACCAACAGGGATGTCACCTGTGCTGAAATCATTTAGGAACAGCAAGCAGAAAACTGCAAAATAAATCAAAATAATCTCTTCTGAAGCTTCTTGCTGAGCAGGAATTGAGGACACATTTGTCACTCAGCATGGCACAAGAGTTTGAGGGCATGCTTCGTGGAAGAGATGAAGGCTCAGCATGGCCATACTCAGCCCGGACATGGGCACCAGGTCCTAGCAGACTTCTTCCAAGTAGGGACAAGGAAGAAATGCCTGGCCATAAAACAGACAGCACCAGGGCCATAAGCATGAACTGCTTAACACTGTCAGGACTGGGGAAGGTATGAGGGGGAGCAATGCCTACTGGGATGAGCTTTGGAGGCAACGTGCCCAGGAGGTGCTCTGCCCATTGATGAGGGGTATTTCTCATTACCTCTGGGGGGCCCTCAGGAATGAGGTGGAGCAGCTCATTGCACATCACAGGCTCTTTCCTGAAGCTCTCCCTGCCGGACAGGAGAGGGGATTCCTCGCATGAAGTCTCCTCTGCTGCAGGAACAGCCACCTCAGTCACCACACAGAGCTGATCCAGCCTGTGCCGCCAGCCCAGCTGCAGGAGAAGGACAGCTTGAGGGACCCAAGGAGACAATTCAAAGAGAGGATTTCCTACCAAAACTATCCTCTTCCAGGAGGCAAGAAAGGTACAAGGTTTGGGGGCTGTACCCCCCACCCCCTGTCCTGCAGCCATGACCTGACAGCAGAGTTTAGATATCTGTGCTCCCACAAAGAGGAAGAGACTTTCCAAAGGCCAGGAGGACAAAATTCCCATCCAGGTGCCCAGTGCTGTGCTTATTTATTCCTCAGGCTATCTCATTATTTCACGAGGACAGCTCAAGGTGTCAGCTATTTCAGACAGTAACACCTGCCTTCAGCATCTACCCTCGGTGACTTTACCAAAAGTTGCATGGCCGATTACCCAGCCACGCTCACACCACGGGTCCTAAATACATTCCTACCACACTGGGGCACCAGTAGATGCAATCTGTCCCCCTCCCAGTTTGCTCAGCTCCCGGTTTTCAGCAGAGGATGCCCAGAAGGGAACTCCAACACGCACTCCTCATGGCCCCACCGAAGACAGGCTGTGGGGTGGCCGTGCCACCACAGGCTGTGCCCGCTGCCGTTTACCTCCTGCTCCTGCCGCAGCTCCGCGATGTGGGCTGACAAAGACCGAAGGCAGTGCTCGGGGCTGAAGTGCACAAACCACAGCTGAGACGAGCAGGTTAACAATTATAGAGCTGTCTGAGTTGGAAGGGACCTTAAAGGCTATCTAGTCCCACTCAGTGCGTGGGGATACCCGTATCTCCAGCAGTGCTCAGAGCCCCAGCAGCCTGACCTCGGCAGGGACGGGGCACCACCCTTACTGCAAGTCCTCTTTCTTATATCCAATCTAAATCTCCCCTCTTTCAGTTGGAAACCATTTCCCCTTGTCCTATCACAGCAGACCCTGCTGCCTCCGGGGAGCAGAAGCACTCGGATGCTGCTGGCTTAGCTCCTCTCTGCAAGGAACAACACAACTGGGACTCCACTTTTCTGTGTCTGTCTGTTTGTTTTTGCCACAGGCACTCTGCTGTGATTCTCGTAATAAGACTCATCATTGCCATGTAAACATAATACAGTTTCAGGAATAATTGTCCTCCCCAAGGACTAATTTCACTTCAGTCATTTAGACTCTTCCCAGTGGCCTTTGGGTATATCTCAATCCCAATGCACGGGAGAGAAGAAAAATACCCAATTCCCCATGCTGCCCAATAGGAAGAAAAGAATCTTTGAAATCCCACCCTCTGGAAAGCTTCATGAATCACTATACTGCAGTAAACACTCTCCCCATCATCAAATCATAGAATGGTTGGGTTGGAAGGGACCTTAAAGCTCACCCAGTTCCAGCCCTGCTGCTGTGGGCTGCTTGCCCCACAGCAGATCAGGCTGCCCAGGGGCTAGGAAAAATTCAGCACAGAAAGGATACTTGTAGGATGCTGTGTGGCCCATCCAGGACATCGGTAATCCCCAGAATTAAGCTGTGTTTGATAAAGAATTCATTGACAGCTGCCAGCCGCACATCTGTATTCATATTTATCTAGGAAAGAATGGAGGAAAAATTAACATGCTCTGTGGCAAAACTTGGCCCAGCTCAAGGCTGCTCACCATCGTGGGAGGGGGAACTGCATGGTGGTTGCTTTTTCCCAGCAACAGCAGGTGCTTTGAGCATCTCTTTCTTACTTTCACACCTGCTTTCTGGGTATAACACATAACTACAACATTCCTTGCCTGAACCAGATCTCTGAGCCTGCTCTAAAAATACTCTGTCCTTCCCCTGCTAACCATGTTCCCCTTATGTATCTACGAGACAGCATCACAGAATGGCTTGGGGTTGGAAGGGACCCCAATGACAGTCAAGTTCCAACCCCCTGCCACAGGGGGTGGCAGATCTGGTTGCCCAGGGCTCCATTCAAATTGGTCTTAAACACTTCCAGGGACTGGGCATCCACACAGAACCATTAAGATTGGAAAAGACCACTAAGGTCACCAAATGCAATCCCAACCCGCCCCCATTAACCACATCCATCACTGCCACATCCCCACGGTTCTTCAGTGCCACACCTCCAGGGATGGTGACTCCACCACCTCCCTGGGCAGCCTGTACCAACACATTACTCCTCTTTCAGAGAAGAAACAGTTCCTAATATCCAAACTGAACCTTCCCCGGCACAACTGAAGGGCATCACATCTCATCCCATCCCTGTTACATGGAGTAGAGGCCAATCTCCACCTCACTACAACCTCTTTTCAGGGGGTTGTAGAAAGCAATAATGTCTCCCCTGAGCCTTCTCTCCTGCAGACTAAACAATCCCAGTTCTCTCAGACACTCCTCTTCAGATCTGTGCTCCAGCATCCTTGCCCTCCTTTGGGCATGTTCCAGGTCAGCTCACCTTCCTCTGGCGACGGTCGATGACCAGGATCATAACCACAGTGACAGCCACCGCAGCCAGAGTCACCAGCACACTGGCCTCCCAGTATTGACCAAAGGAGCAGAGCTGGACCGTGGTGTAAATGTTTATCCAGAGAGACATGTAGAAAATCTGTGAGAACCCAGAGAGATGGATGGTGCTCATAAAACTGCAGAAGTGAGGGAAGCCAAGGGAAGAAGAGACCTTGCCATAAATTAATTAAGTTGCCTGGGATACTCAGAGGGTGAAGAAGGACATGAGCTCTTTGCAATAATAAATCGAGAAGTGTCTGTAAGGACTTGAGAACTAGTTTATAATAAGAAAGTTACCCATCATCAAAGACAAACTGAATTATTAATGATGATTCATACCTAGGAACGTTTTCAATTGAGTTCTTCCATTGAGATAAGAAAAGCACTCGCTGAGGAATATTGATAACCACAGGGTGCTGGTGCAGGGACTCAACTACAGGGCCCCAGTGATGGACACTGGGCTCAAGGAGGATGTTAAGGACTAGCAAACTCGGCCTTTGCATTACAGATTAAAAAATAGTAATTAAAGTGGAGGGAGAGCCCAGCATCCTTACCACAGCAATGGCTATCTGGGATGCCCTGGAGTTGTAGAAGAGGTACCGCCTCACTTCGGGCTTCAGGACTGCCTCCTCGATCAGCTGCCTCCACTCGCCTGCTGCTGCCTGCTCAGGGAACCAGGAGCAAGAATCATGGATTACCTCGAGTAGGAAGGGACCCAAAGGATCACCACCCAAACCCCAACCCACACCCCCACCCAGCCTGCACTGCAGACCCGATGTGTGCAGATGAGGCTCCAGCCCCATCCCCACAGCTATTGCTGACCAGAGTGCTGTGTGCTGCCTCGTTTGCAGTGAGTGATGTCTCCCTGCAAAGGGCAGGGAAAGGCACAAGAGAAAAACATGGTTTTATGGCAAAGGACAAGACGAGACAGATTGTCCCGGGGATGTTCTAGCACATCAGAGTGCTTTTATGCTCTTCAGCTGAACCTGAACGGGTTTCTTCAAGGAGCTTTAAGCCAAGGTCATTACAGTTGTCTTGAAGTCAATGAGGAATAGACTGAGATTGAACTGAAACAAACCACCCTTACACACACACGAAGAAAAATAAAATAATAAAATAAAATAAAATAAAATAAAATAAAATAAAATAAAATAAAATAAAATAAAATAAAATAAAATAAAATAAAATAAAATAAAATAAAATAAAATAAAAGATAGGTAAAATAAGTAAAATAAAAATAATTCAAAAATGAAATGAAATGAAAAAATAAAATAAAACAAAATAAAACAAGATAAAAAATAAAATAACATAAGATGTAAGTCTGTAATCTGGGTGCAAATGGTGCCAGCCCAGCCAGCGATCACTCCTATGTTCTGCCACAGGAGATGACACATGAGGAGCTCACCTGAACCCCCAGGGACTGGAGTTTCTCTGCACAAAGCTCCATGTCGAAGGAGGTGGCCGAGCAGGTGTTGTCCATGCTGAGCACCATGAGCACCTGGCCATTGCGGGGTTCTGCAAGAGCCCAGAGAGGTCAGCAGCACAGCTCTGGTGTGGGTTTTAATCCCAGCAGCTCAAGAGCCTTTGGCAAAGGGGTGGGTGATAACACAGACTGCCATGACATGCTGCAAATGGATTGCATTCCTGCAGAGCTTACACAAGCTGAGCTACGCCAAGAGGAGGAGATCAGGGCCAAGAAAGTGGTGTGTTCACATGAGAGCCTGTTTCACCAGCACGTCTCATCCAGCTTTCCTTCCTCTCTGGGGATGCCTTGGCCCTGCTGCTATGGCACAGTTTACAGTGCTCCCCCACGCTGCTGTGCTGGCCCAAGGGCAGTGTGCAAGCACCTTTCCTTTCTCTCCTGCTTTCATACTCCATCCTCATCATCTCTTTGCTGCTCAGGTACAGGAGGTGCCAAGTTAACTGAGGCAACTGCATTGCAATAGGGTGTGACTGCATCAAGTCGAGAAAGGAAGAACAGATGCATCTAGAATCTCCAGGATAATAATGTCCTACTTTTTTTTTGCTGAGGTTAATCCCCAGATTAAGCAGTGGGGGTAATGAGTATGAAGCAAGAATGAAAACAAATGGTCTCAGTCCTCGGGCTGGGCTCTCCTGTTCTTCATGGCTTTAGTCAAGGTGATTGGAATAGTCTAGAGGGTACCAAGCTCAGATACCCCAAATCTGCAGGGAAGATTGCCTGTTTCTGGAGCAACAAGAGCTGCTAGAGTGCTGTGAAAGCTGAGCACAGGGATGTGCCACAAACAGAGCTGCTGGACACTCAGTGCAAACGGCCATGGCACGGTGTTCAGTCCCTGCACAGAACCCCAGTCAGCTTCAGAGACTCTGCTGCAGAGGCAGCACATCATTAACGGGGAGGAAAGGCACTCAGAAAGCACAGGTCAAGCTTCCCAAAGATTTCTTCACTTGCAAAGAACAATTGAAAGGTCTTGATTGGCACCGTGCTCAGCACTGCAGCCACCAGCAAGTTCACAGACCCGCAGAGTAACCAAGGTCGGAAGAGGATCCTGAAGGACCCTCTGGTCCAACCCTGTCCGCTTACCTTTCGCCCACTGCAGGGATCCTTCCTTTAAATCACTCTTACAACAGAGGATGGAGGAAAGCGAGCTGTTTTTCTCAGTCCCACCAGTTTGGCTGTTGCAGGCCATGCTCCTCAAGAACTCTGTGCCGTAGTGTCAGCGATTCAGCACTTCTGGATCTCCCTTATCTCACAGTGCTCACTGGGGACCAGGTTGTGAGATCTTCATTCAGACTCCCACTGGTGACTTCCTTGGGATTCTGCTTTCCATGAGCAAGGCAGCATTTTCTAGCTCCGAAAAGAGGAAGGAGAATAAAAATACAAAAATCTTACAGAGACAGCAAAACAAGGCTGAGAGCACAGAGCTCTGTGATGCTACCACCACGCAGGTGCTAACAGTGCAATGTGCACAAGCTCTCCCTGGTGGTTCTTTTTGGCCAGAAGATGGCTAGGTTATCCCTAGATATCCCATGATATTCCAACATCCTTAAGTATGTATGTCAGGGAATAGAAAGGACTCCTGTTTGCAATGGCAGAGGAATTCCCCATGGCAGGAAGGAAACAGCGTGGATAAGGAAGAACTGTGTGCCTGCCCAAGCAGAGCAGGAAGCAACGTGGGGAGCTCTGCTCATCTTCACCCCCGCAGCAGCTGCTGTTCTCATGGGTCTTCCAGGGAATGCTGCAAGGACTCGTGGGTGGTTATTCAAACTGGAAGACTTTGAAGTTTATTTATCTTCCATTCACGCCACTCTGCTGCCAAAGCTAACGTTTAAAATTAACCTTCGCTCCACTCCACCTAGAGATTGGTTTGAGGATCCCTCAGCTCAGAATGGTTGGGGTTGGAAGGGATCCCTTGGGATCATCCAGTCCCACCCCCCTGCTTTGAGCAGGCACCTAGAGCATACAGCCCAGGACCACACCTCAGCAGCTCTCCTTCCAAAAGGACTACTGCTTTTTTTGTTTTGTACTAATGGTTGTTGCTGTCACCACCCCCTTTGCACAAAGCCAGGACAGCCACCAGTTCAGGGACTGTCAGACAGGAAATTTAGGCAAGGGAAGCAACACAAAATGTTCGTATGGTTGCAAAAAAAAACCAAAAACTGCAAAGGTTGGAAACTGAATGCTTAAAGGAACCAAACACAGTGCACCTTGCACAAGAGGCATGTGTTGTGCGTGGGGATGGCTGCAGCACCCACCCTGAAGGCTGGAGACAGAACGGAAACCTAACTACAAGCTGGCACATTAAGTCAGAGCTGAAGCAGGGCTCTCTGTCCCAGCCACCTGTGGGAGCATCCAGGGCAGCTCCTGCAGCCACAGCCTTCCCCAGCACAGCCAAGCCCAGAGACAACAGCAGCATTGCTTTAAACCATTTGTACAGCACAGACCTCACTTGGATCCGTTGCCTCTTATTGCTACTGTGCACGGAGCTTGGTCCCTCAAAGCCCTCCCCACCTCTGCTCCCCAGGGCTCTGTGTCTTTGTACACCCCTTATTTTAACACAAAACCGTTCCCTTTGCCTCCCTCCCCCTACAGACCCCTCCAAACCCCAGCCAACCTCGCCCCGCTGCTGTGTTCTCACTTACAGAGAGCCCACCGGAGCCGTACCTCATCCAGCTGTGCTCCCAGGATGCAGACTCTGCTCCCTCCTCCTCCTCACTGCCCCGCACCGCCCATCTCTGGGCCCCACAGGTTGGGGAGGTCCCACTGCTGGGATGCACAATGCAGGCAAGCCGCCCGCACCTCCTCACTCCCATCACCCCACTCCACAAGCACCGACTTGCAAAACCTCCCTGGTGCATGTGACTTTTCCCCCAGGCTCCTTTCAGAGCTGTGGTTTTTAACCCTCTAGAGTTCCTCCACTCTTCCCCATTGGGCACAGACCACGCTGCAGGAGCTGGGGTTGCTTTCTGGAGAGCAGGGGTCCACAGCTGGACACAAGGGGAGCAGTGGCACAGTTGGAAGGCTCTGCCCTTCCTTCTCCATCAGCCTGTGTTCAGTGAGCACGCATCCTGAAGTTGCATCGAATGAGTCGTGGTGAATACCTGAGTCAGAGCTGTGCATCAGCAGCAGGGCTGCAGGAATCCAAAGGGGTGAGCAAAGGTATCCAGGTGATGTTGAGCAAATAGTCACAGCAAGGCACAGAAAGTCAGAGGAACTGGGCTGGGAACTGCAGCCCAGCTCTCAACAGGAGGCTGCTCTGATACAGAGGGCAGAGGGGGTTTCCTGTTTACTGCTGTGCTCCAGAGAATAGAAGCAGGATGGGATTCACAGCCAGACGAACCCTCCCAAAGCACTGTGGTTTCTAGACCAAAAGAGAGAGGCTTGGGAGAAGGCGGGGGTGCACCTCCCTGGGCTCACAGCAAAGCTGGAGGGACCCCAAAGGCTGGGAACTGAGTCAATCAAATATCAAAGCAACTGCTAGCGAACAGTTAAAAAAGAATAACAAACCCCACCACGCTTCATTGCACCATCTGTGCATACTTCCTGGAGAAAACCCCGCTCTGCTTTGGGAGGGCTGAACTTCTGCAGCCCCAAAGACATCGCTGAGCAACGCGTTTATGAAATCGCGTGGTTGCACGGGGAGCAGCACTGCCTTCAAACTGCTGTCCCACGTGGGACCTCACCTCCCTGGGAGCTGCTGGCTCACACAGAACATCACCCAGGCACTGAAAAAATCAGATCCATCAGTGTCAGTAGCTCGAGGCCCAGCTCCCATCCCACCCATGCCAAGCGCTGCGTTCTTTGCAAGCACTCCCCACCAGAAGATCTGGCTTTGCTTCCTCCTTCTTGCCCACGCATGGCAGAATTGGGTGACCCAAGGAAAGAGCACTGTCAGCTCCCTGCAAAGCACCCAGGGCAGAGCTCTGCGGGGACAACGTGCTCAGGGAGCAGCTGCCCTCATTACCTGCACACAGAGCATGCACCCCTGGCTGAGGGGGTCGTCTCATTACAGAACAGCCAATAAAGCGTTCAGCAAGTAATCTGTTCCCATCACCATTGCACAGATGTCTTTATGTCAGTGCTTCTGAAGCGCTGAGGCACGCCTGCAGCATCCCTGCTCCCCCTATTAACAGTCCCACCAGAACTTCAGCACTGAGCAGCCAGAAAATAGAAATTCAGCCCTCTGAAACCATCACCAAGTACAGCAGTTACAAAGCAAACACAAAGTCAATCAGTAAACCAGGAAGGCACTCGGAAAGCCAGGAGAAGGAACAAGAAACCAGGAACTCTCCGCCTGTAAAGCAGATGGAGGGTGCTGGCAGGGTCCCAGCAATCCTGGTGCTGCACGGAGCCCAGCTGACACTTTGGTTATGCCTCATCCACAGAGCAAGGAGCCTGTGCCCTGCAAGGAGAGATCTCCCAAAGAAAACCACAACAAACCTCTTCCTGACCTCCATCAGCTCAATACTGCTGTGCTGAAGCGTGGTGACTTCGTTTCAAAACTAAAGCACTGTGCCTGGGGGGGGGGGGGGGCAGCTCTGTGCCTGGGGGGGGTTGAGCAAATTCTCCCCGTTTCTGCAGTGCTGTACAGATCTAAGCTGCTCGGGGCACTTCGGTTTCACTTTTAGTTCTGTTTTGCACTTCTCTTTTCGGGAGCTTCACGATGTTTCAGATCGTTTAGCCCATTTCTCAAGATCATTTTAAACTGCAATTCAATCCTTCGCACTGCTTGTATCTCTTCCCAGCTCGGTGTCCTGGAAATATATTATAACTGTACTCCCTATTCCATCACACTGCATTAATGAATACATTATGGAGAATCCAACTGCAGGAATGCCCTGCTTGCAACAGCAGCTGCAGTCCCTGCCATGCAAGGTGCAGCTGTGAGCAGCAGCCAGCACAGCAGATCTCATTCTATGTAATGGAAGTGCATTTTCAGCAGGTAACTGCCCCATCAGCTTGTTGGTTTGGTTTTCTTTTCCCCCCAGCAAGCCTTAATTAGGTGAACAACATTGCTGAAAGCCTTGTCCTGCCTCTCCTGCACACAGCCTTCTTTTGCAGACTGCTTTTAGTCAAACAGCTCAGCAAAGTTGACAGATCTGACAGTCATCAGATGCAGACATCTTCATTTCGTGATATGCCTAAAATACATATTTCAGATGAAAGAATGACACCTGCAAGAAGCGTGGCTCTTCTCTTTCTGCCTCCTCTCTATGAAGACTTCAAGTGCCGTGCAATAGCAATGCAAAAACTTTTGTGCTTTAAATTTAAGGAAAAAAAAAAAGATGCTTGCTGTGTGCCTTGGATAATGATTTGGCTATTGATTCAGCAGATGCTTTATTAGATTACCTTGCGACAGCCAAATGTAATTTAATACCTATTTATTTTCTATTCCTATGTCTGAGATACAATCTCTTCTGCAAGACATTACTGCTATCTCCTTTCAGCCTCAAAGAGAGATGAGGCTCACCTTCCTTCTTGGAATATTTTTGGTGAACTGCTTTTTTGCAACTAGATGTTGATCCTGAGGGTTCTCAACAGTCTTTTCTATTAAGACTCAGAAGCCAGAAGCTCAGCTACCACCAGCTGGATCAGGCTCTTCCATCTCACTCTGCACAAGAACCCTCAGTGTTGGGCAACAACTGAAGATTGCAGTCCATTGAGCCACAGGTGCCACTGCCCCGTCCCTCCCAGTCTGCCCACACCAGACAGGAGGATCTTTATCTGGAGTACTGCATCAGGCAGCAGAGAGAAGGAGATGCTGACCTTCAGGCTGAGCACAAGCTGAGCAGGGAGCAAGCACTGTCAGCAACAGCGAGCCTTGAAAACTGAACTCTGGCTCCAAGCAGAACAAATGTGTGCCCTAATTGCGCCCAGTACTGCATGTTAAGCTGCCCAGATGATGCTGGTATCTCGGTGTTACTAAGCCCTTTGTCCATCTGCTGCTGTCCCCATAGTACGGATGGCAGATCTTCTCTGCAGTGTTTTAGAAATGAAGAAACACCAATTATAAGTGCACGCATAATGCCTGAAATCCCACAGAAATCAACTTCAGACCGCTGCTGATGAAGCTGAATGTGACCAGTGCCACATCGTGCTGTGCTACTCTCCTGATACGTCTGCATTTCCAGGGGTCAGAACTCAAAGTAAAAGAAGCAGACAGTTTTATACACACTTAAAGCAGCTTCTGGGCCTTTCTGAGGCACAGGAGCAAGCTACATCTCTTTACTTCTAGGTCACCTGCATTCAGGGTCACATCCGGCAGGGTCAGTGCAGGGACTCTGGGGATAGATGTGTACTAGCAGCTAAGATAGGTCTTACTCATTAATCAAACTTGTTGCAGAACAGGTGGAAGCCTAGAAAATCAGACTACAGAGGTAAGAAACTGATCACCTCCACACCTCCTCCAGTAGAAAACAGTTCGTGCAGCACACAGGGGCCTCCTTTCCCAGAACACCTCACTGTAAGACTAAAGAGCTTCAATTTAAAGCAACTTATCCTGACCACAAACTAAGCCAGCCTTCCCAGCGAGCAGTACCTGGAAACGCTTGTTTCTGTGTGAGTTGATGCTCGGCTCAACATGAGCCGGCAGTGTGCCCAGGTGGCTAAGAAGGCCAACAGCATCCTGGCCTGTATTAGAAATAGTGTAGCCAGCAGGAGCAGGGAGGTGATCATCCCCCTGTACTCAGCTCTAGTACGGCCGCACCTCGAGTACTGTGTTCAGTTTTGGGCCCCTCACTACAAGAAGGACATTGAGGCCCTGGAGCGTGTTCAGAGAAGGGCAACAAAACTGGTGAGGGGCCTGGAGCACAAGTCTTATGAGGAGCGGCTGAGGGAGCTGGGATTGTTCAGTCTGGAGAAGAGGAGGCTCAGAGGAGACCTTATTGCACTCTACCACTTCCTGAAGGGGGGTTGTGGTGAGGAGGGGGTAGGCCTCTTCTCCCTGATAAGTAATGACAGGACGAGAGGGAATGGCCACAAGTTGCGCCAGGGAAGATTTAGATTAGACCTCAGGAAGCATTTCTTTTCTGAAAGAGTGGTCAGGCACTGGAATGGCCTGCCTAGGGAGGTGGTTGAGGCACCATCCCTAGCGCTGTTCAAGAAGCGTTTAGATGAGGTGCTAAAGGACTTAATTTAGTAGTTGGGTAGAGATAGTGATAGGAGGATGGTTGGACTAGATGATCTTATAGGTCCTTTCCAACCTTATGAACTTATGAACTTATGAACTTATGAGTTTATACAGTCAGGCAACCCTAAACTGTCACATTTCAGGGAAGCATTACAGGCATTTGGTATTCTTGCAAGCACTGAAACTTCTGCGTGTTTTCAAGGGAAGGTCTTCACATCCTGCTTTGCTGGAGAGGGAATCATCTGGGGAGAATTTTACACGTTCTCTCCTTCTGGCTCTTCCTTACTCCAGAGAGCAAGGACAGAAAGCACCCACTTAACAAAGGGAAACTTAGGAACGATGAGAAAGTGGAGGCACACGCTGTGCTTGCTCCAGACAAAAGCAATTCTCCTTTTGCTGATAAACGAACTGGATAACATATAATTACAGCCTGGAGCTAGGAGGACTTTTACCAGTACCAACATGCTGCAGCCTGACCGCCTGTTCTCAACAGGAGAAACTGTTTCATCTCTAAAGGACAGACCAGAATTAGAGTGGCTGCAACCTTTTATGAGGCCAGAACACTTCTCTGGCCATCAGACGAGTCTGATCAGAAGTGCTTTGATTCTGTTTTCCTTGCACAGACCTGGCGTGTTCCCAGCCTGACAGATCCTACTTCACAGGAGCTTTTGTTTCAGTTTTACAACCCATTTAATAGCCTCAATTCCTGAAGAGATCCTTTAAGAAGCACAGTATGCTAACATAAAATATTACTAGAGGAGACACCACAACATTCCCTTTCACAGCACTACTGCAGGCAGATATTTGTTCCTTTGTTAAGGCTTCCATCCATCCTGCTTTCCTCCCTCCCAATGGCAGCCTTACCCTGCAGGTCTGAGAGGCTTTTCAGTGCTGCACTGAAGGTCTGAAGAAATGCAGGATGTTTTGACGGAGGGACAGCACCAGGATTTCCCCTTTACAATTGCAGATCTGATGCAATTCATGCTGACTGAGGTCTCTTCTTTGCACGAAGTCTTAAACTGAACTCAGAAATAAAAAAAATCAAAGCCGTATTTTAATACTCTGCTGGGCTGGAATAAACTGCTGAAACACCCAAGGCTCATGATGTATTTGTGTGTGTTGCTGATTAAAGAGCTAGAAGGTGAGGCACGGATGGCCCTAACACTTATTTCACACTGTTCCTGGGAATAGCAGGATGCTACATGACCTTGGTATAAACAAGCAGCCACCGCGGAAGGATAATTACTGCACAGTGCCTGGCTATCAAACTATACTATTGAACTGGCAACATTTTATTTCTCCTAATAGCCCAAAGAACATTTGTTCCTGAAGGCTTTCAGAACAACCTGGCAGATAAAGCATCAGACTGGAGCCAAGAGGAGGAGATCTGTAATGGATTTTAAACTTACCTGCTGTGACCTTCAGACATTTGTTTCATTTCTTGCTCTCTTATTAATACTTGATATTCATTCTTCAGAGTCCAGGCTCTTCATGCAACACTGAGTCCTGCTGGTACTCTCAGAACAATTTTGTTGTTACAAGAAGACTGATTAAAGAGACTTTTGAGTTAAATAGAGGTTTTTACTTTGAAGTGCCAGACTCGTAACTCCAGCTAACAGCAAAACATACAGAGGATATTCAATACAGAGAAACTCGAGCACCTGAAAATTATCAGCCAGCACTGCACAGCCAGAGAACTGTCATTTAGTTTAACCTTGCAACAATGCTAACAACACACCAAAAAAAAAAATGCATTTTAATGAACAATATACAGGTCCAGATTACTGACTCAGGTCAGCATCTCTTTCCCCACTCTGCTTCTCAGAGGACAGCCTTTCTTGGAATACTACCCAGAAAACAAGAAGCATTAATGTGCCAATTTGAATATATACTTAACAACAGCACAGATTTGAGACACATCCATTTAATGCCTGGATAAGTTCTCAAGTCAAGAAAGAAACCAACAGCAGTCCACAAAATACTGATGACCTACAACTCACTGAAATAATTCAACACCTTTACACGAACAACAGTTATGGTATGGCTACGAGCTGTACATTCCACCTGAAGCTCCAACGTTACTGCCAGCCTTCTTTGTGCACTTATCCCTTCCTCCAGCACTACCCATTGATGCGGTAATTCACGTGGATTTCAGGTTTGATGTCACACACCAGAGACAACAGCTGGGAGAGGACCACCTCACGGTTCTTCTGGAAGTTCTGCTGGATTACGCTCATCTTTTCCTGGGTCTCTTTCTCAACTTCAGTAGTACAGCTGCCATGAGATCCAAGTGCCTACAAACATCAAAAGGGAAAGCTCACATGCAAGCTGTGTGACAAAGAAAACACTGACTGGTTCTGTATTTCGGTGTTCTGTGCACCTCAGCTATCTTTGCTGAAGGAATAACTGTGCTGGAAGAAATGGAAGTACATCTGGATTGTCCCCTCAGACTTCCCACAAAACCTGTTCTATCTTATCACCAACAGCCTACATCTTTTATCTTCTCTTACTCATTAATTACTGTGCTTGGAGCATGAGCTTCCAAGGAATGCCTGAAGCGAATGCCCTGCTGTACTGAGGACTGAAACTGGGAACCCCTGGGCACTACTAAGGTAGATTGCATAGATTAAGTAGGAAGTGTGATTTATTTTAATCTCAGTCTTCAGATCACCTGGCTGCTTCTGTATTTTGAGAATCTTTCAATAAATATGACCATGGTCCAGCTCGTACACATACCAAGGAGTCCCTTGTAGCTTGCAGTGTCTCCCTTGCCCAGTAAGCAAGGGCAGAGAGAAAGCCTGTTATAAATGGGGAAAACAGGCATGGAAAAGCTAAGCCAAGTAATACCGTGGGACTGAATTCAAGAGCTTCTCTGTTTGGAGAAGAGTAAGTAAAAGAGAAACAGTTGCCAAGTAGTGAAGTACACTTTTTAGCCTGGAATTGCTCAGTATCATACACTGAGTGAACAAAGATAACAAAGCATTTTAAAAATAGTTATCTACAGCAACTGGCATGAAAACAGCTATGCAGAGAACAGAGGATATGGGGCTGTAACCGCAAGAGGGACAGAGGGCAGTTGCCAGATTAATTTCTAGACATCTTAGAAGAAAAGGCAGGGACACACAGCAAGCAGAAACCTTCCACCTGCACTACAGCCCTCACCTGGAAAGGGGCCCTCAGTTCTGCACCTTTGAGGAACTATTCTTACTCAAATTGAAAGGAAAACAGGACACAGCACACAAGACTGCTGAGCACAGCACAGGCCTTGCAACTTCTTCAGGAAGAGTTGTGTCTCAAGTAAGTTTCTATCAAGTTAGCATAATGGGAACCAGCTTGTCAGAGGAGGAATTTGTTCAGTGTTTTCTGACATCGCTGCACAGAGCAGGTCTGGAGGGGGTGAGACTCATCGAAGCACCAGAGAGTAAAGGAGTTTATTAAGTTAATCCACTGCCAATTGATATTTCCAGCTCTTGAGATGGAAACACTCTGACTCATTTCCACAGATCTCTCCAACATGTGACTGTGGATCAGCAGAAGGGTTAGGGAAGTAGGCCTCCAGCAGCATGTTCCACTCTGAGGGCAACCCTCAGGGTAAGGAACACCAACTAAGGGGTAAGAGGCAGGACAGGAACAGTGAGAGATCTAGCAAACTAACCGCTGCCTCCTTGGCTTTGAATTCCTTCTCCCTCTGCAGGCGGTACTGCTCAATCTCTGCCTGGGCTTCTTCTTTTGCCTGCTTCAGCCTTCGATTCTTTCCTGTTTCCAAAGAACACACCATATGAAATAAAGGAAAGAAAGCAGCCTGCTTCCCCACGCTGCTCCAGCTACCTGATGCACAACTACTGCTGTAACCCCGAGCAACAAGCCTCCACCAGCCAGAACTGGTGATGCTCTCTCATCCAGCAGACACACGAGACAATCTGCAGATCTGGCTTCGCTCACACAAGCACGCAGTACTTCAGGGTGATCCCAAACAGCACAGCAGCGAGAACGTTCAGCTGCAGTTTGGTCTCAGTCCAGCTGTGCAACGGAGGGAAGCTACGGGCTACTGCAACAACTGCCCTTCTGAACCCGCCACCACACCCGTCCCCCTTCACAGTTATCAGCAGGGTCAGCCACAGCGACGCAAAGGCTCCGCGCAGCCGGACGCTCCCTTGTTTAGTTAACACAGGGGTCGCAAGGGACCGCCGGATGTCGCCTCGCCCCGCGCTGCAGCCAGGCCTACAGCCGCCGGGCCCAGCTCCCCGCGCGCTGCGGCCTATCTCAACGCCGTGCCCTCGAGAGGCCCCGCGAGGGGCCTGAGGCGACCAGAGCCGGGTTCCCCCCGCGTGGGAGCATCGCGGGGCCGTACTCACGCTTGCGGGCCTCGGCCACCTTCTCGGCAGCGCGCTTCTCGGCCTGCAGCAGCTGCTGGATGCCCTGAGACTGGCTCGCCATGACGACCCGCCCGCGCTCAGCCGACGTCTGACGTCACCACGTCGCCGCCTCACGTCATCAAGCCGCTAGGCCACGCCCCCGACGTCGCTACGCCCTGTTCAGCCACGCCTCTTTTCCCGGCGGGTCACGCCCACAACGCTGAAGCCACGCCCCCCCTGCCCGATCCGTACGCTTCGTTTGCCCCATTCATTCTATGGGGCGGACGGAAAACACCATGTGCCGGAGGGATTCGTTTGCTTGTTTTTAGTGGAATGGCTTTTAAGCGTTGTGGCAGCTAGGAAAGCACACTGCAGTGCTTAATATGGGTGTGGTTAATGTATTAAGGTCGTGCTTCGTTTTGTAATGAGGGCACTGAGGCCCTGGCACCGCTGCCCTGAGCTGTGGGCGCCCATTCCTGGAGGTGCCCAAGGTTGTGGATGGGCCCTGGGCAGACTGAGCTGGGAGGGCAGCCAGCACACGGCAGGAGTGGGGCTGGGGGGTTTAGGGCTCCTTCCAGCCCAACCGTGCTGTGATTCTAATACAGGATGCTCTGTGCATCCTTGGTGCACCCCATTAACCCGCTGGGAAGCTCTGGTTCCCTCTGGGCTGAGGCATTTTCTGATCAGAAAAACAATTCCCCCTCACTGAGCATGGTGACCCATGGCCATCCCTAACAACTCGGGGAGACCCACAGCCCCATCCCGCTGTGAAGGTGCTGGCTTCACCCCAGCCCAGCCCTCAGCCATCATGTCCCAGTGGCAATTTAAAGACCTGAATGTGATTCCTTGACACTTTTTAGGGCATAAATCACCATTACTGCCGAGGTGGAAGTGGCAGCGCCGAGGCAGTGACTCACATCCCCGCAGGGAGGGATTGGTGGTGGCTGATCCACTGCTCCTGCTCCCCGTGATGGAAGGCACATGAGACAATGAATCAAATGTGTATTTATAGAGTGGGATGAGTGCTTGACAGGGTGACCTTCAGCAGGGCTTGGAAATTAACAAAGTGGGGCTGTCAGCCTGGCCTAACGCTCACTTTGGTAGGAGATAAAGATGGGGAAAGAGCTCTGACCATCAATCTGAGTTCACATCAAGCCTGGGGATGGGCAGTGTCTGTGGAGCAGGAACAGGGGTTTGCAGGCCGGGCTGCCCCATAGCAGAATGCCTGGGAACTCTGCAGCTCACTGTTTGCAGAAATCAAGCCATCAGAATGTCATTTTCCTCCTGGATGACTGGGATTTTCAGACCTGCTGCTCCCAAGATAAAAACACACCAGAAAAAAAATATCCTGGCTGTAATTGCACAAAGCCTTCAGGAAGGAGTCCCTCCACCAGTACAGCTTTGGGTGGGCAGAAGCCATGTGATGAGTTTCTGACAGTTTCTCTTTGATGCTTAACAAATGAGGCGACGGTAGTTTGCACTGAAAACAACGCTTCCTTTGGTTGTGCTGCTTTTCGGTGTAAGATCTCTCGACGCCTCACAGTGTGGGTCACATGAAGCTCTTGTGAATGTCAGAGTGTTCTGATCCACTTTCCACTTCACACTGCAAACAACAGTTTCTGACTGCAAAGAATGGATTCCCAGTTCTCAGACCTGCACTGGCATTCAGAAAAGAAACGCTTCTATGACTCCAGCTACCAGCAATGGCTTTATAATTAAGCAGCACCACGAGTACTTTGGAACTTGTCTTCTATTCCCTCAAGATTAATTGTAACGAGCTTGTCACTCGCTATTACAGCGTAAGAGCTGCAGCTGGCACCAGCATCCTGCTATCTGCCTGGTACTGCTTTCCTAACACCACAAACTGAGCTCGTCCTAAATTTCATGTGCTGCACATTCAGTGCAAGTCTGGTGAAGCAGCAGGGAGCCCGGGGAAAGTTTAATATTTCAGAAATTTACCAGGTTGGTGGGGATGGTTGGGAAGCAGGGAGCTCTGTTCTGCGTGGTGTGAACTGGGCAGAAGCGTTTCATCTCTCTTTGGTACCTCCACAGATTGCTTTAATGAAATTAAATACATGTCTCACTTAATTCCTTTTTTTTTTTTTTCCCCCTGAAGATTTGTTTTCCTGCCAGCCTTGGAGACTGATTTTCATCTTGGAGTGCCGTCTGCTGCTTTTCTGCTTTGTTCTGTGCTGGATTATATCTCCAGGCATGTGCTGAAGCAGGTTCTGAATCAATAACTCAGGAGATGCTTCTGGAATCGGGAAGGAAGAAAAAGCTGATCTCCCACATCTTTGTTTTCCTTTTTGTTTCTAAATATAAAAAAAAAACATGCACAACAACTTTAGGAGCAAGTGTACAGCCTTGCACCTAGGGAGGAATAACCACATGCAGCAGTACAGGTTGAGGGATGAGCTGCTGGAGAGGAGCTCTGAGGAGAGGGACCTGGGTGTCCTGGTGGATGACAGGTTGACCAAGAGCCAGCAGTGTGCCCTGGTGGTCAAGAAGACCAATGGGATCTGGGGGTACACTAAGAAGAGCGTGGCCAGCAGGTTGAGAGAGGTGATCCTCCCCCTCTACTCTGCCGTGGTGAGGCCTCCCCTGGAGTACTGTGTCCAGTTCTGGGCTCCACGGTACAAAAAAAGACAGGGATCTCCTGGAAAGAGTCCAACAGAGGGCTACAAAGATGGTAAGAGGGACCTGGGGCTGTTCAGCCTTGAGAAATGAAGACTCAGAGGGGATCTGATCCACGTCTATAAATATCTGAGGAGTAGGAGGCAAAGGGACGAGGCCGGACTCTTCTCAGCAGTGTGTGGTGATAGGATGAGGGGAAATGGCCACAAACTGAAGCACGGGAAGCTGTGCACCAATGTGTGTGGGAACTTCTTCCCAGTGCAGTGACGGAGCACTGGAGCTGCACACAGAGGTGGTGGGGTCGCCTCTGGAGACGTTCAGGACCCACCTGGACACCTACCTGTGCACCCTGGGCTGGGAGCTGCTTGGGCAGGGGGTTGGACCCGATGATCTCTGGAGGTCCCTTCCAACCCCTACAGCTCTGTGATTCTCTGTGATTCTGCGATCTTCTGATCCGAGGATTACAATCCATTTCGTGAGGAATGAGGTTTTAAACAATGTGTTTGGCTTCTTTCCAGATCAGGTAATTGCATTTCTCCCCTTCAAACTCCCCTGCACTTTCAGCTGGATGTATTATTACACCCAGTTCTCAAACTTTTTTTGTTTTGCTCTGCAATTGCCTGCTCTTTTAAAATGGTTTCAACTTGGTCATCTGGGAAACGAGTGGGTTCCTCTCTTCTGAGCTTTAATTCATTAACACAAACCACTGAGGCACTGAGACGTCGCAACTGTTCGTCGTTGATAAATGATTGTTGTTGAGAGTTTGAAAACTACCCATGAATAATTAACTGCGATTCATAGTTCGAGGGCCATATTTCAAGTTTATGAGCTGAGTGCTACAAATCCAAACGCATTACAGTGGTGGAATTAGCAGAGAAAAATCGACCAAAGTGTACAGATGAGTGCTGCCCAACGTTACCCGACCTACACCAAAAGCCTCCACCAAAATCAAGGGATGTGAGTGGGGAGCTCAGTGCCTGGGAAGCAGCCCATGCTGCTGCTGCTGGAGCTGCCACCCCCGGTGCTTGTAGAGCCATTGATGTCTTTGCACTGGGAGCAGCCATGTCCCCTTGTCACAGCAGCCACAGCCACACAGGGTGCCTGGGCCAGGAGCTGAGACGTGATGACAGCAGAGCGATGTTATGCATCAGCGGCATGCAGCGCCAGAGCTTTGACTGCTGAAGGCCACTATCGCTTCTTATCAGCTTCTGCAAGAGCACAGGTGTTATCAGCAAGAAGAAACCCCCCCTGCTCAGTGTTTTCCCTTCTCTCCTTCACCTTTTCAGTCTGACTTCCTCTGCCCCAAACCGCTGAGTAATGTCACTGTGGATCCACTGCTTTCAGGCTCTGCGTTCCAGTGATGGATGAAATAAACTCAGTGTGTGTACACTGCTCGGTGCTTTGAGAGGCGTTTGAATAAGTGACAGACTGCAGTGCGAGTCTCATTCATTACCAGCATTGCTCAGAAACATCAAGTGTCTGAGGATGCTCTTTCATTTGGATGCTCGTTAGAGGCTCTGGAGGATTGCGAGAAATATGCTGTGACGCCAACACAGACCCATGCAGAGCACCGATGCCAGTGCTGAGCCGAGAGTTCTGGCTGCTGGGGGATGATTCTCAAACAAGTGATGCCAGATGCAGCTCCACCAAACACTTGGCAAAGCCCTACACCTCTTCCTGCCTCCCAGCTCCCGATTACTGCAGAATCAAATCCACTCAGCTTACCTGAGTTACCCCCCTGGCTCTCACATTGCTCTTCCTTCCCCAGACCCAAACTCAGCTCCGCTCCACTCACTTCAATTGTCATTTGCCAGATAGCTCTTAACTGTAAGGCAAAAATAAAAGTCTATCCATTTTCTCCCCACCTCTTCCATCAGTTTCACCCAGCAAGCTTGCCAGGAGGGCTCTTCAGCAGCTGGCCACCATGGAGAGAGCCCAGGGCCATTTGGTTTGCTGCAATCATCTGCTTAATTGGGTAATGGGCAGGGCACGGGGGCTGAGCTGCACGCTGTGTAATGAAATTGGAGTTCAGGAGGTTTCAGGACATTAACAGCATGATTAACCCGCATCTACCACGGTAACAACTTAATTATTTTGAACAATAAATCATCTCACATAGGTGGCCTGGGGTTTCCCCTGATTGGGTTTTGTTTGGGTTTGGGTTTTTTTTTTTTTGCATCTCGGAAAGCCATGTATCTGTCTGCAAGGTTATAACAACTTCACAGAGTAGAACAGACCAAAAGCACGTCATTAAGCTCAGTTTTAGGAATGCAGATGATGGAGAAAGGGAAGCCTGCTGGCTTTTAGGCCTTTAAGATGAGGACACAAGTCATAGAACAGCTTTCAACCTATTTCCTTGCCCTTTCCCAGCACAACCCACTGGCCATTCCTTTTTTTAGAGCACTTTGGCACTGACATTTCCAGGTGTAGAGCCACGTGGCATGAAGGACATGGGCAGGAGCACCCTCCAGCACTGAGCAATGCAGAGCCCATGGGTTGTGCTGAGCTGCAGACCCCCAAACAGCCCCATCAGCCCTGCTGGCTCCTGCACTCTTGTCGCTGCAACTCTCTGAACGCAGACTCTGGGCTATTGCCAAAGGCTTCATCCAGCTGCCTTTTCACCACAGCATCTGTTCTTAGCACCTTTTGTCTGGAGAGGTTCATTCACCATCTGCTGTGGCATTGCAGTGCACATATCGACATGCAAGGAGCTGGTGGTGAACCTGGCTAAGAAGCAGCAAGCACGCTCCTCTCTGCTACTTACAACAGCCACGAGCATTTTGGATGGCGATTTGCAGATGCCATTGCCAGGCACAGAAGCGTCAGCAGAGCAATAGATTTGAGGTTTGCACCCAGAGCCCTCTGCTGCACCCTGTCACCATCTGCATGCAGGAGTTACCAGCAGGGCTCAGTCTGTCTCAGGGCAAGGCAGATTTTGCTGCCACGGTACACTCTGTAGGATGCTGTACTGCAACCCCTGTCCGTGCCCTTCCATTGGTTTCCATTTGCACCACAGCCCAGCAGATGCAGCCCCAGGCCCTCTGGTGCCTGAGGGCAGGTGCAGCTGCTCCTTGCACAGAGGTCAGATGCTGAGCAGGAGCCTCTACGTGGGCAGGTAGGACAGGAAACACCAAACACTGCAATCCAAAGGTCATAGATCCATAGACCTGGGTCCAGTTCCCCGGCACTTCCCTGGACCTCTCCCAGCACTGCCTCACCTCGCTGCCAGCAGCGATCCATTATCTCAGTGACGAGACATAGGATCTCAAAGCAGATGTTACAAATCCATCTTGCAGCTAATAACATGATATAGGAACACAGGGCATTACTGAGAGCGCTGCTGGGCCGTCAGCGCAGTGAGCAGAATGGCTGTGGTGTAGCTCTGTGCTCACCCCCAGAGCTGCAGCAGTGCAGATCAGCACAGCCTATTGATTTCTGCAGGATTCCACAGCAATCCTCATGTCCACAGCAGAGCCATGCTCCTGTGGGAGCTCCTTTGCTGCCTTATGTCTTTGGAAGCATCGCTCGTGGTTTGCCAGCATGTGCTGCTCTGTCCCCACCTCAGGTTTTCTGTTGCGTGGATCTTTTCCCTCCCTTTTGCAATCAATATGTCTGGGCTTGGAAAGATGATAGTGATGGAGTTCAGCAGCCAGCTCAGGTGGCAACGCTGCAACACTGCTGTCTGGTTTGCATCTGCCTCTCGTTACAAGAACAGACCCCAAAGCTGTGCATGCATGGGGTTTTCAGTGGCTTTGAGGTTTCCTCTCTGAGCCAAAAGGATTCAGTAGTATCAGATGCCTCCGCTGATTGCACCTTGCAAGCTAAGCAGAATTTGCAACCCTTTACTTCTGGTGGCCTCTATCATCTAGTTATAACACTGGTGGGATGCCAGCATCATGACACTGGGGTATCAGCATGGTAAGCTGTGTATTCAGGGATGGGTGGCCAAGTTATCCACCGCTGTGTTAGTGGGAGCTGATTAATGCAGCAAAGTGGGACAGCCAAAGGGAGGTCAGACATGCATAAAAATAGAATCTCTCCCCAACTTCTCCGCATGCATGAAGCATTAAATAAGGACTGAACCTCAAAGAGGCTTTGGGTGTTGCTGCAGCTTCAAGAGACAAAGCTATCTGCTGCTTTTGCATATCAATTCCCCTAAGTCTTCAAAACTGATCCATGGAATGGAAAGGTTCATTGGCACCTCCACTGCATGGAGTGTGTCCCTGGGGGTGAGCTGTGCCAGCAGCCCTGCACTGCCAGAGCCTGGGCTGGATGCTTGGAATTCTGGGCCCAGCAGTACCAGTGCCATTCAGCATCACTGTCCATACCTCAGGTCTCAGATTTGCAGGCCCAGCTGATGGAGCCTGCAGAGCGCACAAAATCTGCCCAGCTCCAGCAGCACAGCCCCAGCTGTGTACCACCATGCTGGGCTCTTCTGTCCGACAGAAAAGACAAGAAAGTGAATTTGCGATAAAAGGGAAAAAAACATGAAAACTTCAGCTCTGCAATCTCATCCTGCTGCAGGGCAGGACTCTGCCAGAGCCCAGCCTCAGCACTGTTTCATCCCACCTAGTAAGGAGGATGAGATCAAAGTTCCTACCCAGACAGGGCGCCCGTGGCTGCAGGAAGCACGTCTGGCTGCCGTTACTGATACTGAAAAACAGCAGTGATGGGTAAAGCCTCCCCTTCAGTTCTGGCCCGAGTTCATTGGCATTGAAGCTCCAGGACTGTGTTGTTTGTCTGCAGTGCTCCAGGAGACCAGCTTCAGAATTACAGATGTGCTCATCTCTGCTACATGCACACTTGGAATTGTGTTCAACAATGGGCGGCTGAAAACCCTCATGTCCTTCATCTCACGTGGAGGAGGCTGTGTGCTGCAGTGGGAAGGGCACGCTGCTCCCACTGCGCGTGGTTGCCATGCCATTTCCTCCGTTTGTAATGAAGAAGTTTGCTATCAACTCCAAGCATTTAATATATGCAAAGTGTATCTCCCTGCATACACACATCCATCCCCTTCCTCCTCTCCCTTCAATTTAGAGGGCGCCTCGTCTGGGGCTGACACGCCGAACAAATTGCGTCGGCCACGCTGAAATACCCCACATATTTCATCACAAAACACTCCGCCTCCCCTTCCTGGAGTCCCTTTCCCATGAATGATGACTGGTATTTAAATAAGAGCAGAGCATTTTCCTGAGCGTCCCGTTCACTTTAATTAAAAGCTAATATTTATCGAGCCGGGCAGATGTGCTCTACACCAAAAGTTGCCCGTTCTGCATTGCTGGTGTGTTCTGCAGCAACCAGCGTGTGATCACTGCCGAACTGGAGTAAGTACCATTGATTGCTGCCTCTAATAGGGGATATGATTTTAAGGGGCTCGCGGGAGCGGGCTATCCGAGCTCATTTCAGTTATCGATTAAAGCAGTGAAGGTTATAATCAAACGTGGAAACACGTGGCTGTTCGTCATGCTCACAGCGCCGGAGGGTGGCTGGCATCATCCCGTGACACAGAGAGCCCCTGTGCTGTCCCATTGCCTCCTGCACGCTGCCCATCACAGCCCCTTGTTGGTGGCTTTGGCTGCTCCTCCTCTCACCTCCCCGTTTTGCTCTCTCTCACCTCGTCATGAATTTCCATCCTCAGGTGCTTCGCCGCAGAGCACCTCCGTGATTTCGAGCCTTTCTCTTCCCCATTTAATCAAGCATCCTTCTGAAAGGAGCACTCAACCAGTCCTGTGTGCTCCTTGTCAGATCATTAGCCATGTTGACTTCTGTGCTGTATCCCACTTAAATCTGGGCTTCAAGTGTTTTCTCTCTCACATTTGCTCTGAAGCAGAGCATGTTACGTAGCAAATGAGAGTGCCACTTCAAGGAGGGCACGGGGTGCTCAGCACTGAGTGCCTAAATGTGCTCATGCCAAACTCGCTGCTGTCAGGAGGTGCACTGAATGAAATTAACCCGAGGAAAATGTGCAGGAAGGGCACATCCTGAGCACACCAGGCTGTGGACACCACCAGAATAAAGGAGAAAGGGGAAAGGGATGGTGGCACTGAGCACTTGGCATTTCTGTGTCCCCAGTAGCACAGGCAGGGGATCACAATCTGCTGAGGGAGATCACCCTGAGATGCATCTGGGCTAAATCCCTGCCAGGGTAATGGGATGCATTTCCGCCTCCACGGACTGTGTGGTGTCACCAGCTTCTGTGCCGTGATTTGCTCACGGGGCAGCGCTCCTACAGGCACAGCATCTTCTGCTGCTGCCCCAGAATGAAAGACAGCGAGAAGAGCATGGTGATGGAAATCTGCAGCCCCTGGCAGGCACTGTATGACAAGAGGGGGATGAATTTGGTGCCTGGGGACGGCTGGAGCCCTGCTGCTGCTGGGCTGTGGTTGCTCTGCAAGCCTCCTGCTGTGCATGGGGCAGAGGAAGGAGCATCAGGCACTGCCTCTCTCCCTGCCCATCCCTTGGCAGCTCTCCTCCTCCATCATCCCCGGGAGCTCTGGTGCCAAGTTTTTATGCAAAGCAGGGAAGACTCGTTACCCGGTGCCCAAAATCCTTCTCTGTCAATGTTAAAATGCAGTGACTGTGTAACTGAACAGAACGTTCTGGTCGGGTTAACCTGTCGTACAGGTACAAAGTGGCTGTGAGCTGCAGAGCACTGAGGAAGGAGCTGATAAATCCATCTGCACACTGTGTCAGCCCAAAAATTGGGAGAGGAGCTCGAGCATCCTCACCTGAACAGCTCTGAGCAGCACAAAGGGGCACACAGGATGGACTGAGTACTCCTTTCAGGGTTGGACAAGGACCGTAGCTTAATTTTCTGTCTGTTTCTTTTATTCTGAAGGTCTCCAAAGGTTACAGAAGCAGCACCTCTGCAACTGAGTCCTGCACTGGGAGCAAGGATTTGATTGCTTCTCTTTTGCTTATGCAATGTAAAAATTGTTTTTGGCTGTCTGCTGATGGGCTGCAGTGGAAAGCAGAGCTCAGGATATAAAACTGTAGGATTTATCAGATAGACCAGCACTTAACATATCCCTGCTCGCTGCATCCCATTACATCTCCTCTCCCTGCTCCCTGTCTCACCCAGGATACCATTAACCCGGCAGCGTTACTCCAGGCCCTGCTCACAGTCTGTCAAAGCTGAGCTCCAGCTGCTTCAGATGCAGAGAAATTCATCTCAGCTTCCCTTTAGCAGCGGGACACAGACAGGAACAAGGCAACAAAGAACTCACGGAGGAAAGCTAGAACGTTTGGTTGTACCAAACAGAGGAAGATTTAGACCAGAAGTGAATGCATTCAGTGCACAAGTCCCTGCTGATATCCCTGAGCTCCAGCAAGGGTGATGTGGTGGGGAGGAGGGGGGAGGGAGCAGTTGCCATGCAGCTGTCCAGGTGAGCAGCTGCTCCAAACAGACTGCAAAGTCTGTTGCCCTAATACAGCTCAGGCTGAATGAAGGTGTTTTTATTCTGGGCTAAATGAGGCGTTTTCATGTCAGCTGGTAACTGATCTGGTGTAAATTAGCTGCTGCCTCCTGCTGAGGCAGTGACTGCACCTGGGGGAGATGGGAACATCTCCCAGCAACATCTGCAGAGAAGCTCCAGCTCGGGGATGCAAGAAGCGACCACCCGTGGTCCCGTTGGCTGAGCCCAGCTCTGGTGTCTGGCTCAGGTGGGCAACATACCTGCAGCAAGCCTGGGGCTGAGCCCTCCTTCCTCCCCTCACCAGATGGCAGTGCCTGCTTCAAAGCATCCTGCACCACTTTGTGGACACAGGTTTGGGAGCGAAAGACCCCAGAGGATGTGTGTGCTGCTCCACGCTCAGCGTGCCGCTCCGGGAAGGCCTTTATTCCCTGATTTCTATATTAAAAAAATGGAATTAAAATTAAAAATAATAAAACCACAGCATCCTTCGGTATAACGGTCCTGGTGGCTTTGCTCTTGGAATCAAAATGTATATGAGCTCAGGGCACGCATTCCCTCAGTGAAGATGCGACTCCATCCAGGTTGTGGTTATTCCCTCCTTTCCCTGCTTTGGTGCACACGATCTGAAATCTGTAACAGCAGTGATTTGGATGTTCCCGCAGCGGATCCTGCAGTAAAACCCCACTGAAGGCTGCGAGGGCAGTCAGCAGCACTGATATGTTGGAGGGAGCAGCAGCACAGGGGCACACACCCAGCACCCCTTGTGTTGGCTCACAAGCAAATTTGGCTCCTCGTGCCTGAATGGGTTGTGTTTCAAGTGGACTGTTCAAAGTGGAGGCCCTACCCTGAGCACACGGCTGCTCGTCCGGCTCTGAAAACGAGTGCAAGGTGAACTGATGCACGGAAAGTTTGCACCAGAGAAACTCCTCAGGGGGAAGGGGAGGGGGATCCGTGCCCGGCTACCACTGTGAGAGCAGTGCAGGCAGGAAGGTTGCTGGGCTCGGAGTTACAGACATCCCATCCCGCCACGGGGAAGAGAACAAATATTTGAGGATACAATCAGTCACCGGGGAGCTGTGACAGGATTAAACGATGACATAACACGCCTGTCTTGTCTCTGCTGCCTGCGCTAATGAGCGTGATTTGAGAGCATTAGAGACGTATCCACCGGCATTACTGCGTGCGAATCGGGGGATCACAGCCTTAATTAGTCTCATCCTGTGGCAGCAGCCACTCGCCTGCCCGGGGCGGGCAGCGATGCGAGCGCTCCGGGGCTGGGCAGGCACGGCACGTGGGATGCTGCTGTGGGAGACAATACGGCAGAGGTCGGCATGCAGAGATCTAGGTGAGGAGATGCAGGGGAGAGACATCTCGCAGCGTGGCCTCAGGTGGCACGGCATCCACTGGGTACGAGGAAATAGAATGACTGACGTGATGGATGAGATGCCTGTGCCCTGCTGCATTTAATCAGTGGCAGTGGGCATTTATTGCATTATATACTACCGATCAATAGTGATTAGTACCTCATTAACCTTTTCTGTTCTTTGGATTGTCTCCTCGTGGCAGCGCTGGAATGGCAGCATCCCTCTCCAGCTCACAGTGGTGGCTTTGTGGGATGCAGGAGCTGAGAGCTGCTGCTCCTGGGGAGGACTGTGGCCCTGCAGAGCCCGCAGGGAACAGCGGGCAGAGCAGCTCTCTTCTTTCCCAGCTGCATTTGCTCCCACCGACCAGTGCAACCTTAAAGCAAAAGCCTTCCTAAAAATTGAATTGTTTTCATTTGAATCACTTCAACTTCGGGTTTTCATTAGTGGGAACGCATTCCGAAACACCGAAACAAAACGTTTCAGGTAATAGAGTGGAATTATTGCTTTGTTTGATTTGGGTAACTTCTTACATAGGCAGTATCCAAATGTAATCCTGTGGAAACAGTAAGTCGTGGCAGTCTGGGGTAGAAATATTCATCTTTGATCATCTGCACAATGGAAAACAACAAGGTTCCCGCCTGGCTGACTCTGCTCCAGGCTGGGTTTGCTCACAGCAGCCTCAGCACGGCACTGAGCAGTGTTAGCATATTGATTTGTAGGCATGCAGCTGCTGAAGGCTCTAGGAAGCATCTGAGCTCCTGCTCCTCTCTGCCGAGCTCCTGTCAGCTGGGACACATCAAAGTGAACTGCATCTTTATTAACATCTTTATTAATAATCCTGGTGAGGGGATTGAGTGCACCCTCAGTGAGTTTGAAGATGACACCAGTCTGGGAGGGAGTGTTGATCTGCCTGAGGGGAGAAGGGCACTACAGAGGGACCTGGATAGGCTGGATCAATGGGCCGAGGTAAACTGTATGAGTTTCAATAGGGCCAAGTGTCAGGTCATGCATTTTGGTCACAGCAACCCCAGGCAACACTACAGGCTTGGGGAGGAGTGGCTGGAAAGCTGCCTGATGGAAAGGGACCTCGGTGTGCTGATGGACAGTGGGGTGAATAGGAGTGTGGCCAAGAAGGACAATGGCATCCTGGCCTGGATCAGGAGTGGGGTGGTGAGCAGCACTAGGGAAGTCATCCTGCCCCTGTACTCGGCACTGGTGAGCTCTCACCTCGAGTACTGCGATCAGTGTTGGGCACCTCAGTACAGAAAGGACATGGAGGTGCTGGAGCAGGTCCAAAGGAGGGCAACAAGGCCGGGGAATATGGGAGGATATGGCCTATGAGGAGAGACTGAAGGAAGTGGGGCTGTTTGGTCTGGGGAAGAGGAGGCTGAGGAGAGACCTCATTGCTCTCTTCCAACATCTGAAAGACGATTGCAGTGAGAGTGGGGAGGAGACAGTGACAGGATGAGGGGAAATGGCCTCAGGCTGTGCCAGGGGAGGTTTAGGTTGGATATCAGGAAACTCTTCTTTCCAGAAAGGGTTGTTAAGCACTGGGATAGGCTCCCCAGGGAGGTGGTTGAGTCACCATCCCTGGATGTGTTTAAAATCTGTCTGGATGTGGGACATGATGTATTGGTGGGTTGTTAGAGTTAGGGCAGTATGGTTAGGTTGAGGTTGGACTCGATGATCTTTGGGGTCTTTTCCAAGCTGAGTGATTCTGATTCGGCATGGCACCTCCTGTCAGTTGGAAGCAGCCCTGCTGTGAGCAGAACAGGGGCTGTTTCTGTTGCCCACTGGGTGAAGCACTCAGTTCATTCTTGTCGCACACCTGCTTGAGCCGTGCAGACCAATGCACAGAAGGGGATTGGGAGCCCATCTGCTAAACAGGGATTTAGCCAAGCAGAGCCCTGAGTGCCAGCCATCCCATAGTGCTCTCTTAATGAGCCCAGCAGCACTGCACTTGCCATTTCCTCACTGTCCCTTCAAGGGACAATCCAACTCCACAGAGAGGAATTCCCAAGCACAACCGGGTTTCCTCCTCTTCTTGCTATGCCGCCTGTTAATCAGGAGCACAACTGCTCCAGAAACACAGAGCTTGCTGCTCGGAGCTGCTCGGAGTGCTGGAGAGCGATTACAGTGGATGAAAGTGGAAAGGTTAGGCAATTCGTTCAGCTGATGCCTAGCAAATGCCTATTTGGTTCTTGAAAAGGGAAATAACACCTCTTCAGCTCTTGTTAGCTCGGTGCCCTGCCGCACAGCCCCAGGGCTGGATGCAAAGGGATGTGCAGGATCCAGTGGTGATAAATCAGGTCTAGCTCCCGCTGAGCCAGCAGTGAGTGTGGGTTCATCCTGCCTTTCTCACCCCCAGATGCTCAGAGCACGGCTCACCTGAACTCTGCAGAATTGAGAGCTCCGTGATCCACGCTGCTGGCGGCTGTGAGCCCTGATGAGAGCTCTGGGAGGTTTTACCCAGTGCCTGAGGGCTGTGCCCAAGGGCAGGATGAGCCTTTTCCTCCCTGCTCCAAGGCCCTGTGCTGCCCTCAACTGTGTGGCTTAAGTGCTTAAAGCAGCGGGAAGGGTAAAGCCCCTGGAAATTAATCTGCCTTTCTTCGAGGTTCTGCGGGAAGGTCTCAATCCCTTCTCCAAGGAGCAGCAGCCCCTGGCTGTGCAGTGCCAGGTGAAGACTCAATTTGCACCGTGTCTGAAGAACATCTGGGAATCAACACAGCAGTGTTTTGCGAGCACAACTCAAGGAGTGCTTCATTCAGCCCTGCTCCGGAGCGCTGCCCTGGGGGCTGTCCAACACAACGAGCCCCCAGCACAACCCCCACAGCTGCAAGGAAATGAAGTTCTTCCCAAGTGCAGCTCCCCGTGTTGGTGTTGCTTGCATCTCTGTTGGATTCAACTTATCCTCAGCTCGGGAAAGCAGCTTTGTGATGGATTTCATCAGAGGGCAGAGCCCAACACCGGGGAGCTTTGGGTTGCTGCACGTTGGTGGTGGCTGTGGTTCTGCAGTGCCAGGGGAGGCCTGGGCTGGTGTGCTCGATGTAGGACAAGGCAAGGCTGGAGATGCTCAGGTCCTGTGCTTGTGGGAGTCATGGTACTTACACAGACGAGGGGTTTGCTAGGCATTAAAACCACAATTCAAACATATGCAGTACCTTGTTTGCCCTCCTCGTCTTGTTTGCCTGATGTGAGCATGTTTTTCTTTTTACTCTCTTTCCTGTCATATATTGTCCCCCCCTTTCTTTCTTTCTTTCTTTTTTTTCAGCAATGTTGACTGTTCCATCTGCTTATTTATCACCCACAGTACGAACCTGAATTTCAATTACCAATCTGCTCTGATGGGCTCTCTTTTAAGCAAGGCATTGAGAGATCCAACAAAGCCTTAACGCAGAAAACTGCTCGTAATGCTGCTGTTAGAGCTTCTCCATCATATCCACGAGCAAAATGAATACTTCTGCTATCAAAGATGCATCTGATAAATTAGGTTTCATCCTCAACTGCAGCGGGTGGAAGGCACTTCAGCAAAGACGGAATGATTTTGAATGACTGAGATGGAAAACACTCTTTGCTTTGGTGATGTAAAAGACACTGAGAACTCACGTAGTGAGAAATAATTTACCCAGAAAGTGGGGAAAACAGTGTCTGGGGCAGAGAGGTTGGGTTGGATGCAAAGCTTGCCCTCGTGGGTTGTTTCAGTGCCAGCTACAGAGCAAATCCGTCCCCATTCCACAGAGCTCTTGCCCAAATCCCACTGATGTGTGATTAAAATGAAGCTCCTGCTAAAGTTCTCCCTGAATCACGGCTGAAGGGATGAATTCCAGTGCTACCCACATCTGGGTGACACCCTCCTGCCCAGAGCGATGGAAAAACCTCCAGGCGGGTCAGGTAACGGGGTCAGCGGGCTGGGCTCAGCCTGTAACCGATCCCCGCGGAGCTGGGAGGGGTGCAGGTGCGGGGGGAGGCAGCTCGTGCCGCCCCACGGGTGAGGAGCGGCTCCATCCCATTCACCCCACAGCGGGGGAGGTCCATCCATGCAACGAGCTGCACGCAGGTCTCAGCCTGGCACCAGCCACCTCGCGGGCCTGGGGGCGGTAATTAGGGCCGCGCTAATTGCCGCGGGGCGGGGCTTGATGCGGGGTGGTGGTGGGGGGGAGGAGGGGGGGGGGGGCGGCCCCGCTCTGTATAACCGTCTCCCAGCAACGGCGGGCGCGTCACTTCCTGGGGGAGCGGGCGGGCAGGTGCGGTGCGGTGCGGTGCGGTGCGGTGCGGTGCGGTGCTCGGAGATGAGCGCGGAGCCGGACGGCGTTTCGCTGCGCTCCTCCTCATCCTCGTCGGGCTCTCTGGGCTCGGCGGCGGGGCCGGCTCTGCGGCCGCTTTCGGCCAACGTGCGGCGGCTGCACCAGGCGTTGACGGCGCTGCTGAGCGAAGCGGAGCGGGAGCGCTTCATCCTCTGCCTCAACGCCTATCACGGCCGCCGCAACGTCTGCGACCTGGTGCGCTCCCTCCGCGCTCTCCTCGACGGGCCCCGACGGCGGCAGCTGCTGCCCCTGCTGCGCCTGGTGCTGCCCCGCTCCGACCAGCTGCTCTTCGACCAATACACGGCCGAGGGGCCCTACCTGCCCCCTCCCGGCCGCCCCCCGCCCCCCCCGGGGGAGCTGCGCCAGGTGACGCTGCGCCGGAGCAAAGCCCACGAGGGTTTGGGCTTCAGCATCCGCGGCGGAGCAGAGCACGGCGTCGGGATCTACGTGTCGCTGGTGGAGCCCGGCTCGTTGGCTGAACGCGAGGGGCTGCGCGTCGGGGATCAGATCCTGGGGGTGAACGGCAAGCCGCTGGACAGGGTGACTCACGCCGAGGCCGTCAAGGTAACGCGGGGTTGGTGCTCTATGGGTGTGCGCGTCCTGGAGTTGCCCCCCCCCCCCCCCCATCCCTCCCCCGGCCCCGCGGGGCCGCTCGGGGATGGAGCGGTGCCCTCGGGGAGGAGCGGTGCCGCTGTCTCTTTTCCCGACGTCTCTGCGCGATGTGGCGGCGCCGATTGTGTCGCTTTCTTCAGTCCGGGAAGCGTTTGGAAGTTGGAAATTTGCAGGAGCTGCACTTAAGAGCTTGCACTTAGCCGCTGAACCTCTCTGCTCAAAGGAGGAGAAAGCGAGGTGGGGAGTGCCCAAACCAGACCGCTAAGAAAGGGTAGAAGCTCACGGGGAGGTGTGGGTCTGCCGGTGGCTGTGCGATTGGACCTGCTGCTCGGTATCTTGAGGCTGAGTCCGTGTGTGAACGACCCTAAACCGTTCCCTAACGGCATAGCCAATGTTCCGTGTCTGCTGGGCTCAGCAAACCTGCAGAGCTTGGGAAATCAGCCTTCAGGGCTGCAGCTCCCAGGCAGCACGTGGAGGGCCGGTGTCTGGGGCAGTGAGGTTGTTTTGTAGCTCTTTGTGCTTTAACTATCCCGTAATAGGCTGTGGACACGAGTGCTCTAGCTTGTTCCAGGCAGAGTGTTCCTGCAGCAGAGCGATGAAGTGTTGTAGCTGCGAGCTCCCCGCTCTATCCAATCTGTGCTCCACACAGGGGCATGTCTGCTGCCTGGCAGCAGTGCTGGGCCACCCCAAGACCCGAGGAAAAGCCTGTAGGAATCCTTTCTTTCGCTGCTGTTTTGTTCTAATAACAGAAAGATGAAGGCATAAGTTTCTGGAAGTTAAGCTTTGCAATTGTGTGCTCTTAAAACTGCAAGAAAAGCCCCACGCGTTTCGCCTGCAGTGATGGGGAACCAGGTGTCAGGAGTTCTGGTGTCTGCTGAGTGACTTCATCTCTAATTCAGCCCACTGCACCAGGTAATTCACATCATAACTCTCAGTTTGTTCTCGAATACAACGTATGCGATGCCTTTTAGACTCTATTAATATCGTGTGAAGTTAAGTGCTTCCTGCACAGAAATAATTCCCGTAGGACGCAGTTTGTTAAGGGCTTGCTCTGTGATGAGAGCTATATTTTTTTCCATTGTGGTTTTAATAGGAAAGATTAAAAATCGTCCGCCTGGGAGCTGAACTTGTGTGAGTCCTGGAGCTGTGCACCACACCACGCCCAGGTGCTGTGATCACAGGGAGCTGCAGGGTGACCTCGGGACCTCAGCTCACGGTCAGTGTCACAGCTCTGCTCCATCACAGCGAACTTGGTGGCTTGGTGGGGAAACGCAGGTTTGGCCTTTCCTGATACAAGCCCCATCTGCAGAGTGTGTTTCTCTGTGCCGTGATGCTGTGGCTCTCTGAAAAAAGGAGCACATTCTCATGCTGCATTTCCACCTCAGCTGTCCTGCAGCGTGAGGCTGTCGGTCTGTGGCAGCGAGGGAGTGTCAGAAACAACATTACATTGCCACAGGACGCTGTCAGAGCTCGTTGCTTGGGATGGCGGAGCTCAGGGGCTCCTGCTCCTCTGCACCCCGACAGGGTATGGCATAGCGATGCAGGGATGCTCTGCTGTGAGCATGCACAGTTTGAAGAGGCCATAGGTACTGACGACATTAGCTAAGCACTCCAAATCGGTTCACTTAATGACCGCCTTCTTAACCTTCATGTGAGCGGCGGAGTTTTACGGCTTGGTGCTTTCTCTTTCAATCCCACTCCGAATTAGATGGTTCCGTTACCGTTACAGCTCCATCATGCCGGCGTTCAGGACTGCACTTCAGGCAAAGATCACAGCCGCTTGAATTACGGCGGATGGGACAGAGATTGTGTTGTCTGCTGTGTTTTTGAGAGGCACATCAGCCTCACTATAGTGTGTGCAAAAGTGCTGAGAGTTGGTGTTAGTAAGCTGTGATGTGTCCAGCACAGCTGAGGTGCATGGGGAAGATGCAGGGAAATGGTACAGATGTGCAGCCCTGAGAAGAGAACAATTCCACCTTCCTGGCAGCTCACGGGAAAGCAAAGTGTATTTTCAGTGCTTCTTCTGATGGCCAATTAATTGATTATTGTTATGGGACTTGTTTGCTGTTGTCTGTGATCCTTCTTCACTGCGCTGCATGTGTGAAGGAGCAGCTGGCAGGCATGGATGCAGCCCGGTTCCTTGGGGTTTTGACATCTCTGAGCCCTGGGTACTGGGTCCTGGGTGGAGAATGGGGAGTGAAGGCAGCTGCCATGCCCCTTGGCATGTAAGAGTATCAGCGTTGTTGCCTTCAGTAAGGGAAAAAGGGGGAGGGAAGGAGCTCATCCTGGGACTTGGAGGCATCTGCATTTCAAATCGTTGCAATGCTCCGTGCAGGGAAGAGCTCCTGATGGTGGCACTGATGGTGCCCTGGGGCTGAGGGTTGGAGGTGCTGCTCCGTTGTTGTGTTGGGTGCTCATGGAGCCTATCAAATTGATGTTGTGTGTGAGTGGCTTGGGGTGAGCGTGTGCATACGGAGGGAGCATCCCTGGCCCTGTTGCAGTGGGGATTTGGCTGCTGTACTGCTGTATCCCTCCGTATACCAGCAGCCCTAATGAAATGAGGTATTGCACCGATGCAGAAGGTGAGGTCCTTAATCTCTCCGCTCATAGTGTGAGGATGCTTAGCACCTGGCTCTGGCATCGGCTCCTTCAGTGGGGCTGGTGTTGCCAGGGGCACCCTCAATTCTCAGAGTGCAAGAAATGTGATTTACAGCGCTTGTTGTGAGTACTTCTGTCTTGAAAACACAACCCAAAGGACAAAGCTTGTCCCTCCGTTAGAAGAAAACAAAAGCTCTGGTGTGCTGCACAGCCAGCCAGTTAAAGTATCTCTCACTCTGTTCCTCTGTCCTCGGGGAAGATGATGGATTTCCTTGACACTTCCCTCAATGCTGTGTCACCTCGGAGAATTATTGGGCTCTAAATCCCCTCTCCTGAGCTGACAGTGTGTCTGCTGGAGTGATGTGGGTGCACTGTGTGGGGTGGGTGCCGTGTGTGCTGCTGCCACTGCTGCCTGCATCACCTCTGCTCCTGCCCAGTGCCCTTGTTGTGCAGTGCTGCTGCTCGGCTCATTTACCCACATGGATTCTTTCAGGGTTTGTTTTTTGCCAGGTAACACTCATCTCTGGGCACGACGGGTTTGCGGATGTGGCTCGTGTTATTTATCACCTCTTGGTGTGCAGGGGAAAGAGCAGAAAGGAGTTTGCTTTTATCTTGGTTGTTGTTCAGAAAGCACGGAGCTGTGCGAGGGGTGCACGGGGCAGTGCCCGGCTCTGCGGGTGGGGGGAGGGGTGGGATTGTGCCATAGGAGTGTCTCTGGACATGAGGTCTCTCTGCCCTTTCCAGGTGACATGGGATGCAGCTTCCTGATGCCCCGGGGCTAACTGCCTGCAGTCACAATTACGCATCCATTTACATCGATTTGCATAAGTACTTCTTGTTGCAAACCAAACTGCTGTCGCCTTTGCCTCGCGAGAGGGAGAGAGAGGTTGGGCTGAGCGTCCAGCAGGTCCTGTCTGCTCTGCCGGCAGTCCACCTCACCCCTCCATCCCTCTGTGCTCCACCTGGAGTGCCTCTGCTCCTCTCCTTCTTCCTCTGCCCCTCTTCCCCCTCTGCCTGCAGAGGAGCCGTGCACCCAGCACTCCTCCAGCTCCCCGTGCAAAGTCCCGGCCCGGCCCCCGCAGCCCCCACCCCCATAGCGCACACAGGGACCTCTCCATCCCCTCTGGCTCTCGGATGGGACCCAGCTGGGCTGAACAAAACCAGGCTTGAAGGCTGGGGCGCATCCCAGCCTAGCTCCGGAGGAGGCAGCATGCAGACAAACTTCTGCAAGTCGCTCCCTTGGTGGTGCTGGAGCTCTCCGTACCGCTCCCTCTGCCTCCCTCCTGTGGCATCTCTGCGTTCCTCTTCCCTTAACACTTAGCTCACTTTTGCTTTTTTGGGTGTTTTTTTTTTTTTTCCCAAGCCTCTGCCTTACTTTTTTTTTTTTTGGGTTGGGGAGGGAGGGGGAATCGGTGCAGTGCTGTGCGTTGCCGCGATGGCAGATAAACCCCCACGCTGAGCCAAGAGCAAGCACTTGGATGCCCGCTACCCGAGCAGCCCCGGGTCTATTATTTTTGGAAGCAAGCAGCTTGCTTCCGAGGCGAGGGGGAGGATGGCTCCGAGCTAATGCTGCTTGTTTCAAACTGCTCTCTACCCACTAAGAGAATGAATTGGAATAGATTGCTCATTTCATTAGCGGCGGAGGTAAGCGAGTGGGCTGCATCCGTACGAGACGCGTGCCTTCGTCAGGCTGCCAGAGGAGCTCTGCTGATTAATTGCCATTCAGTTCTGACATCTGTGTTCCTACCGGAGGATTTCTGAAGGCCCGGAGATGCTTTTTGCACAGCCTTCAGCCTTCCAGCTCCCCCAGAACAAGGGGAGAAGGGGAAAGCCCTCCGTAGCATGAGAGCAGCGTTGCGGTGCCAGTGTTACAGCTTTCACATGAGTTATAGATGAGGCAAAGCCAAATCACTCTGAGCCTGGAGCAGAGTGGTGTGCTGCAGGGCCCTGGGGAAGGGAGGTCTGTGAAGGTGCTGCAGAGGGATTAAGGAGGTGGAATTATTTTATTTAATGGTCCATTGCAAATGGGTTTGGTTTAGTGTGCCCGTTGAGCATCGTGCTTTGCCAAGAGCTTGCAGGCTGGATGGTGCAGCCTAAAACTCCTCCTCCAGGAGACCCAGGAGGGAGAAATGAGTGTGGTGGGGCTGGGCAGCTCCTGCTGGTTGCTTGGCATTCAGGGACAGCAGCTGGAAAACGGGTGCTGTCCTCTGCCATGGATATATGGTTCCCAGCATGTGATGATGGAGAAGGGAGTGCTGAAGAAGCCGTGTGTATGGTCTGTAAGTAAAGTAGTGCCCAGATCCATTTACGCAGTCTCCCTACACCCAAAGCACTTTATGTTATCAGAAGCCTTCAACCTCCACCTCATCCTGAAGCCGTTTTGCTGGGGCAGCACAGCATCCAGATGGGAGCTGCAGTGCTGGGGGGGCCCTGGGGACCCTGCTCAGTGCAGGGGGTTAAGAATGAAGAAGGAAGGTTCTCCTTATGCAGGAAGATGGAGACTAGCCCTGTTCACTTGCTGCTCACTGGTGGGTGCCTCTGGCTCTGGCCGTGCTATGGGAGCTGCTCCCATTTGGCTCACAGATGCCTCATGCTTCAGCTCTGCTGCCAAGTGCTTCATTAAGGTCTGGTTCAGTGTTTGGATGTGCAGAGGCTCCATAGGCCTGTGTCTGGTCTTGTTCCTGTGCTTGATGTGCTTCATTATGGGATGTGTGTCGTTATCTGAGGGAGAACACTGCTTCCATCCTCATTCCTGCTCTCATGCCTCCCTGCCTACACAGGATGGATGGGCTTTGGGCATTTTTACCCTTCCCCTCTTCCCCCCTGAGCTGGCATGAGTTGAGGATTCTCTTAATGGTACAAATAAAGAATCTTCTCAAGCTGGTGGAAACTCATGTGTCAGAAGTCTGTTCTTATAAACAAATTCAGCTACAAATGTGCTTTGCTGGTCGGATCTCAGACCTACACTGGCAGAGGCTTCAATGCCTCCTCACTTAAGCTATGTGCCTGAAGGCTGGGGCTGGAAAAGGGCAGAAGCAAATGAATGTGGGTAGGGATCCTCATGCCATGGGACAAATATCAGTGCTGCCAAGCAGAGATGTTCCGAGCAGCCATCCCTGTGCTTCTGCAGGATCTCAGGGCCCTTCCAGCTCCTGCTCTTGTGTCTCTTCTTCCTCCCAGGCTGCTCTGTCCCTGTGGTGCTCAGCTGTCACCTGCATGCATAAAACATCTCCTGTGGCCTCAGCAGAGCTGAAGGGGGATGTGAGAAGTCCCATGTAAATCTCTCTCCTCCCATCCTTGGAAAGTTTGTTGTGTCTGTTTCTTGAATGCCTCCAAGGACAGTGACTCTGACACCTCCATGCACAGCCTGTCCCAGTGCCTGACCTGTTCTGGGGAATGATTTATTCCTAATATCCAACCTGGTGTCATCTCCAAATGTACTGAGGGTGCACTTAATGCTCTTGCCCGAGGTGCTGACTGCAGTGGTAGTTTGCTCTTCTGGGTAATGCCAGTGAGAGCTCTGCTGGGGTCAGCCTGGGGGTCCTGCCATGCCCTGGGAGGTGCAGCTGAGCTCACCATAGGGCAGTGCAGCACCCGTTACTGGGGAAGATGTGGGATGGGGAAGTGCTCTGATGAGGCTGCAAGTTTCACAGCCCTCGTTTCAGCTCTCCAGGCATGTGGTGACCTTGGGAGCATGTGACGGACTGGCAGCCAAGCTGCTGCGTGTGATGGGGAGCTGGTGAGCTGGATCCTTCAGCTCTGGCAGGGAGGAGCAGGATTGATGCCAGGCCGGAGCTGGGACCCGGCCAGCCCAGCATTTCTGATGACATTACTTTTTTGCCCAAGAGCTGCCAGCATCAGTTCTTCACTGTCACGAGCTTTGCTCGGCAGCTTCTCTGCTCAGTGGGGAGAGGAGACCTTGCAGGGGCAGCTCGTCAGAAGGACGCATGTATGGAAAAATACAGAGCAGCTCCTTTCTGAGAGCAGATCCTGAGTGTTGATGTTCTTGAGGCATCAGAGGGATCAGCACTTACAGCTGTCCCCAGAGAGCTCCCACAGTGTGAATGTTATTTTAATAAAAGCGATGTCAGCTCCTCACAGTGAAAGTTGGGGAGGCAGGGGAGCAATTGCAGATGGCCTTATCTGCCTTATCTCAAGGCTGTCTTGGTGCATGCTGCCCTAAATAGATTTATGTATTTGATAATGGCTGTGCTCATTAATTGCTGGCTTGTGCTGGGAGGGCAGCTGGTGAGATCACAGAATCACAGAATGGCTTGGGTTGGACGGGACCTTAAAGGTCACCCAGCTCAAGCCCCTCTGCCACAGACAGGGCTGCCAACGTCTAGATGGCTGAATTTCTGGGAGTGCTGTCAGTGTCTGCTGAAGGCATCAGGAGCATTGCCAAAGCTTGGGACCAGACTGGGTGGGCCAGAAGTGCTGCTGTCCACAAGCACTGAGCCCATTCAGAGGCTGCAGAGACAGCTCACTCTGGGATTTAGCCCACGCTGGGGATCCCTCCAGGCATGTCAGTGCCCTATACGTGGCTTCATCTGCTCTTCCCTGGCTGATGGGGAGGATGTATTTCCACTGTCATCAACAGCAGCATGGCCTGGGCACTGCTGTAGTTTGAGAGAATATAAAAATCCAAGCTGCTTCACTGCCTTTTTCAGTCTCTCATTACATTCTGTTGGTGTGCAGAGTAGCTTGACATCTTTCAGCCTCAAGGAAGGACAAAACCATGTCACTCCAGGGCCCCAAGGCAGATTGTCCTTCCCCATCCAAAGGCATTCACCCCCTCCCCTCTTCTCTCTGCTTTCTCTTCCAGGTCCTGAAAGGCTGCAAGAAGCTGAACCTGTCTGTCCATTCAGTGGGACGCATCCCGGGGGGTTATGTCACCAACCACATCTACACCTGGGTGGACCCGCAGGGCCGCAGCGTGTCCCCACCAACGGGGCTGCCACACCACCAGAACAGCTCTCTGCGCAAGGACGGCGAGAAGAGGAGCCACCTGCAGCTCCTGCAGGAGGGAGATGAGAAAAAGGTGAGTGAGGGGAGCACCACAGGCCCGCCCTAGGTTACCTGTTGCTGTGCAGGTGCCAACCGTCTTCACTGCCTTTGGGATTTTTGCTTCCTCGTGTACTGGGAAGGGTTGGGATGGAGGGGGAAATGCTCCCTTGAGGTGGTGGATAGGGAACCTGCTGGTCCCGTGTGAGAAGGAGATGCTGTTGCCTCTCTGCTGCTTATGGGATATCCAGGTATGAGTGAGCAGCCCAGAGGCATGGAGTTACCCGAGCCTCAGCATTTCCATCTTGTCATCTAGAGATCACTTTGGCTGTCCCCAGCTCTTCAGCTGTGCACCCTCAGCTCAGTCTGGAAGGGCTGTAAGGGATCTGTAAGCTGGAGGCTCCCACCTCAGCCAGAGAGGGGAAAATCTAATACAGGATGAGGCAGTTTGCTGTTGAAATATTCATGTTGACCACGAGGGAGAAGGGCCTTTTTTTTTTTATTATTTAACTTTAAAGAGGAGAGAAAAGCAACTGCTGCTGGCTTGCTAGTGTCCCCCACCCCCTACCACTCAGTGTCACCTTGATGCAGCCCCAGCAGAGCAGATAGGCTCTTTGAAGCTGCAGGCAGGAGGTGTTGCTCTGCACGCCGCTCCTTTGCTGCTTGCTGGGTACCACCATGCAAACCTGCAGCTGTGTGAGCCCCTTTCCAGTGTCAGATGTGCTCGGAGATGTGGTGCAGGGCTTGGATGCTTTTGCATGAACTCACTCCTGGGGTGCGAGGAGCCCTGTGAGACACGTTCAGGCTTGGAGCTGGCTGCAGTGATGCCCTTTTTGGGGCAGAGCACTGGGGAGATCTGCCAGCCTGGAATGCCCAGGCTTCGTGGTTCTCCCAACTCGTGGCATGCTGCCTTCAGCAGCTCTTTGCCAAGCTGGGCATATTTCTCTGCCTGGCTTTCCCCAAATCTGTGCTCATTCTTCCACTCCCTGGCACAACCCATAAATGACCAAGGCACTTCTGTGTCCAAAGCATCTTGCTTTGCCAGCTGGCAGTGAAAGCAAACCCCACCCCGACTATGGTCCATGATGGAGGGGGGTTATTTGGTGTGACTGCCTGTGTCATGGGGCACAGCACGTGCTTCAAGCACCAATTAACAGAATCACTTTGTCCTGACTTTACTGGACACCCGTGACAGATGAATCCATCCCATAACAGGGGAAAGGTCTGCCTCGTATATATATATATATATACATTGCTGCTATGAATGGGATTATTCTGCTCACAAATGCCATGCAAATAAATGCAATGTATCCCTGGTTAATTCAGCACAGTCAGCTGGAACTGACAGGTGCCCCTGAGGGCTGTTTGATTTCTGGATGTTTTCACTTTGTAAGAGAGAGGCTGGGGATTAGTGTGCTTCCCACCACCCCACCCCCCCTCCTCCCGCTATTTCTAATTGATCTGAATGTCCTGAAACACACAGGCCAAAGCTTTCAAGCCAGCTCTGTTTGGGAAAGTGCAGCAGATCGGATTTTAGCCCTGCAGCAGGAGGATGTAAACCAGAAAGTTCGCTAATGCTTTGCCACAGTTCAGTGCATCTGCAGTGCTGCTGTGGTTAAGGCGATGCTTCCAGTTTTGGCAAGGTTGAACACAAGGTTGGAGGAGGCATCTCACGTTCGTCAGGCAATAGAGATGTCCCTGCCTGCCTCAGAGCCCCACAGGTGAAGAAGCCAGGGGCAGTGGGCAGCAGCAAGCTGGGAATAAAGAGCAGCACAACACTGCTGAGATGTCCCTGGAGCCGTCAGGCCGCAGTCCCACAGCACTGTCCCAACAAAGGATGCACACTCCTTGCTGGGGAGTGGGACATGCTGTTGGGGTGGGACATGCTTGCTGCACCACTGACCGTGTCCTGCAGTGCCACAGCTCCGCACTTCTTATACATCTCTGGGAGCGGTGACCCCACTGCTCCATGGGCGCTCTGTTCCCATCTGTCACCACTCTTTTGGAGAAGGAATTTTTCCCAGTATACAACCTGATCCTCCCCTAGTGCAACTGGAGGCCATCCCCGTTGATGTTTATGATCCGTCCAGGCTCGAATCCTCTGGATTTTGACAATAGCAAAGACCACTTAGGCTGTGAATTGCCATCGTTGTGCTTCTGGGATTGACAGCTTATTTCATTAAAAGCACTTTGGAAACCATCAGCCAGCAAAAACCCATAGGTGCCGCTGGGCTGGGAGGAAGGAGAAATGCTCTGCAAATGTTGGGCTGCTAATTCCCTAAGAAATGCCATTTCATCGACTAAATCCTTGCTCCAATGTGCTGATTGCCAGGGGAACTGCTTCTTCCTTTGTGTTTTTTGGTACAGGAGAAGAAAGAAAAAACAAACACACAGGAGAGAGTGTCTCTTTGCCTCCGGGCAGTTTTGTATTCAGAAATAGCTATATTACCTAAAAGAAACAACTTCCAAAAAGGAGAAATACATCTGTGATATCATTGCAAAGCTTGAATGTTTTCGAGAGGCTAATGGTGACCACTTGAGCATGAAGGATAATAGATGCAGGCAAGATGAGAACGGATTTCTTTCTGTTAGATGGCATTGATGTTTCCCACATGAAGCAGTGCTGCTGCCCGCATCTCATGCAGTTTGCCTGCTCTGACCTTGCTGGGCTCTGCAGCCAGCCCGGGCTGCTGAGGATGCGTGGTCACTTCCCTGCAGCTGCCAGGTCCCACGTTGGCCCTGCGAGCTGTGCTTACACATCGTGGTGTGTAGATGTGAGCCAGCCCGCTTTCCTTGGGAAGCAGGAGGGAAGATGAGCCCTGCCAACCTCCTTGAGTGCCATTCTTGTTGGCAGGAATGGCATGGAAATAGCTGTCAGCATGAGTGACAGCTGTTTCCTTCTCAGTCTCTCACACGGCCACGTGCTGAACTCTGAACTCATTGGTTATGTTCTCAGCCTGCACTCTGCAGCCCCCGTCCCACCCTACAGTGGGCTTATGGGTCCTGCTGTGCCTTCAGTATGGGACAGCCCAGTGCATGGGTTGCTCTCCACTTGCTGCTCCTGGAGCCCGGGTTTGGTGCGTGTGCAGACATAAAGCAGCTCCTGCAGCATGGCAGTGGTGCTGTGCAGGGGATCTCTTACTCGATCTGATATCAGGGTGGGGAAATGAGCTCAGCTTCCAAAGCCCTTGGGGCAATGTTGAAAGGAAATGTAAATATTCGGATCCAGCAGTGCTGGCGAGCAGGGCTTATTGTTCAGGGATGCATAGAAGAGGGAGGGAGTGCAGTCAGTGCAGGCTGCTTCCACTTCTGATCCGTGGTCGTGTGTGCTGTGCTGCATTCCTGCTGCACAGATTTTAATCAGAACAGGGGAATTTTAGAAATGCACGGCAAAGAAATTACAGCAGGAGGGAAACCCTGACTGTTGTTCGGGCAGAGGGGGAAAAAGAGGAGGATTTTGGAAAAGCTGAATATTTTTCCACTTTAAAACAGTACGATTCAACTTTTTGATAATGTGATCGTTCCATTAGAGCAACGTGGTAATGCAAATAAAAGTTAAACTGCCCTTGATTTGTATGGGTGAACGTTGTGCTGGGTGTAGGCTGTCTGCTCAGCCCCGTTCTCTGCCCTCCCTACAGGGTCACAGTGGTCGGAGCACAGGGAAGCTGAGCTGGCCTGCTCCCATCCTGGATGGATGTGGGTCATCACTGGGTAGATGGACACGTTCAGGGAGCCATGGGATAATTACACCTGCTGTCAACTTTGGGAGTCCTGGTGACAGCATGGAGATGTGGCCGTGCTCAGAAGCGTGGAGCTGAGATCCTGCTGTGCAGCTCTTGGGTGCCATGTAAGCATCTGTTCCTCCTCCTCTGCAGGTGAACCTGGTCCTGAATGAGGGGAAGTCCCTGGGGCTCATGATCCGTGGAGGGGCAGAGTACTCCTTGGGCATCTACATCACTGGTGTGGACAAGGGCTCTGAAGCAGAGAGCACTGGCTTGAAGGTAAGAGTGAAGCCAAGCAGGCTGGGGAGGGCTGGAGAGCTTCAGCTGTAGCACAGGGCAGTGCTGGCACACAGGCTGTGTGCACACTGAGGCAAGTGCTGCATTCCTGGGGATGGCAAGTGAAGAAAGTCACCTCCCTGAGCTGGCAGGAAAGCATTTTCCATTAAAGTTCTCAGTCCTGTGACCTCTCCCTGTGTCTCACATCCAACCCCGTTAGGTTTGGGGCCAGGGTGTGCACGAGGTGCTCTGTGTGCCTGCAGGGCTGTGCTTGGCTGCTGCAGTGCCAGGAGGTCAGACTCACCGTGGTGCAAGCAGGCGTGTGCTGCCTTCATCCTGCAGTGCTGGCACTGGCAAGGATCATGTCCTAACAAGCAGAACCAGCAGGACCGCCCTCGGGGTGATCAATCAGCAGTGTGACTTTCAGACAGGTTCCTAAAGGGATGCTCTGTGCAATCACATCGTGCACTTTTGCTTTCTGTGGTGCCATCCTGTGGGTTTCGAGAGCCAGCTCCTTGTGTCAGTCAGGTTGGACGGGCACTGAACTTCCCAGTGCACACTCAGTGCACTGAAGTGTTGTTGGACTGTTGAATGTTGGGGGATGATCCTGATATTTAACACTGGTGGCACCAGCAGGTTGCATCCAGCTGGGTGCTGAGCTCACTGTGTTCCTCTTTATAGACAGAGGAGGGGGAGGGAGATGTTTGCTGGGGAATTGAAGCAATCCTGAGCTTACTTGTCCCCTCCAGGCTGCTGGAGGGAAGAACTGGTGGTAAACATGATTGTCAGAGAATGCATTGCTGTCCAAAACAGAAAAGCCGTGTTTTGCTTTGTGTGGGCTGAGCTGGAGCTGCAGGAGAGGTTCTTCTGGGGGGAACTTCTGGGGGTTTTGCTGCTTCCTCTGATGCCAGGACAGTAACCTTGGGAAATGTGCTGCCTGTTCAGCTCTGCAGTCAGCATGGGATGCCCGGTCCGTACCACTGACCTCTTGATGTAGCACCTAAGTGGGGCAGAGACTTCAGGAAATCTCTTTCACTGGCACAGAGCCATGCCTTTAACTTCTCCTTTCTGCTGCTTCTGTGCCACGCTTGGTGTGGGTGCCCTGGGTACAGATGGTTGCTATACACCGTCCTGGCAGCATCCTGGCACACCAGCATCCTGTAAGTATCAAGGGGGAGGAAAGAAAGATGCTCTGGGGCAAAGAGATGAGCAAAACAAAGCTGTCCAAGAAGCCAAGGCTTGGCAGCATTGTATTGCACAAAGCATTTGCTGAACTATTTGCATTATTTGCTGGCAGCCAAAGTGGCACCACGCGGGGACGCTCCGCAGGTGCCGGCAGGATGCGGCACTCTGGGATTAAGCATTCACCCCCTCGGCTTTGGCATCCTTCATGTTTATTCATTCCCAAAACCTCTGACGGCGCTTTCTTGGGGCACGTTGGGAAATCTGAGGCTGCAGGACGCGGGTTGGCAGGGTGCTCCCTGCCAGCGCTGTCCTCCTGTCGGACGTGGCAGATGAGCTCGTCCTGCTGCTGTCCATGGCTCTGCTCATCCCGGTTTCTTCTGCATTCATTTTGTTTTGTTTTTCCCTGTGCTGTACTGCAGATTTCAGGTAGCTTTCTTTCACCAAACAACTCAATATTGAGCTTGCAGCACAGAGGCTGGGGTAGAAGGAGGTTACTGCGATCTATGTATACAAGAGAAGGAAAGCACTCAGCAATGCCTTTTCCGTGTGTTCCGACAGAGCTGCTTTGTGTCCTGTTGTTCCTGCTCTTATTCAGCACTGGGCAGGAGCTGTGCAAATAATTCTCCATGAGTTCACCCGTTTTAACAGATGTTTTCTTTACATCTCTTTCCTTCCCTCCCCACCCATCCTTGGCTTCTGGAGGAAAAAGCGAATGACCGACGGGAGGAAGCAAAAACCCTTCCATGCTGTAACAGCGCATCAGCGAGCAGGCTGACCTGCAGTCCTGGGGCTGCCCAGCAATTCCTCATCTGCCCTTTGCCTGCAGTTGCCTTCTCTGGCTCTGCTTTCCCCTCCAGGAGCTGCTTGCTTCCCCCGTGCTTTGTGGCTGGCTGTTCTCACCCAGCGCTCCGGCAGCAGCAGGAGGGGATGGCCCAGTGCTGGGCACTGCACTGGCAGAGCATGGAAAAGCAGAGGCTTCTTGTCTCCCCACTTGCCATCTTCTCCTGCCTTGCTTTTGAGGGGAGAAGCTGAAGAGCGAGCGCTGAGTTAAATCTGTCTAACTGCCTTGAATGAAAAAACCATGAAAGTTTAATCCCCGATATAGGAAACTATTAAAGATTCACAATTGCAATAAAACTACTGAATTGAATGTGGCTTTTGGTGGTTTCGGTGCTGCAGCAGAATCCCCCCCATTGCTGTGCCCACCACACTGAAGAGGGGTGGGAGATTTTTTTGCACTCGTCGGGCAAACAGGAGCCCTTGACTTCTCATTATTGCCAGCATTGTTTTATAGAGCTCCATCCAGTCCCAACACATTATCTCTTCTCTAAATTGAACAGGCCTTATCTTTTCAATCTGTCCTCTCACAGTCTCACCTCCATTGCCACGAGGCATTGTTTCCCTTCTCTGGAACTTTCTGTTTTCTTTCTGCTGTGCAGGCAGGGATGGACCCAGGGGACGCTCTGAAAGCAAGGTCACACCATTGGGTATCACCATTACACTCATTTTAGAGCTGTTCTTGAGATGCTTCTTACCACGGTTTCCTATCACACTGCAGGCTCACTCGTCCTTCTCAGACCCCAGCTGCATGCTGAGCCACAGAGCTCCTTCAGCTGTGTCTGCTCTGGTTGTTTCAGAGGCTTCCTCACATCTTGGCCGTTTGCACGCTCCTGCCCTGGTTCTTCAGAGCACCTTTACCATCTCCTTCCTGCCTGAGCTAACCCAAATAGCTCAGTGATGCTGGTAGATCTTGACTCTGCTGATCTTGCTGTCACGTTGCTGCTTACAGGCATCGAATCACAGAATGGCTTAGGTTGGAAGGGACCTTAAAGGTGGTCCTGTTTTGACATCCTGCCATGGCTGGCTGCCCCCCAGCAGCTCGGGCTGCCTATGGCCCCATCCAGCCTGGCCTTGGGCACCTCCACAGCTGGGGCACCCACAGCTTCTCTGAGCAAAAAAAAAGCATCCTAGGATCTTCTTCCCCTCTCCCTCCCACCTCCAGGCTGTAACCCTTGGGTTCTCCAGCTCCTTCTGTGTCTCGTTATGGCTTCTCATGGAGATCCTGCACCATTTCCCAGCTCTGCATCTATTTTTGTAGGGCTGGAGAAGCAAAAAGAGCTGCACGTTCACCTGCATGCAGGGCAGTGCCCAGTGCCCTGCTGCCTTTCTGTGCCCATGTGTGGATCACAGCTCCTCCAGTAAAGCTGTGGGTAGTGCTGGGTTGCCAGCAGGGTCAGAGCCCACTGCAGGTGGCTTGGCAGCTGTCAGTCATGTCTTGCTGGAGCAAATGGAAGAGTCTTGAGAATTAATCCCAGCCCTCTGAGCCTTCCTCGAGCCAGCATCAGAACGAGACAGACTGAGCAGCAGAGTTTTTATTGACTCTTTGTGTTATTCCTTCTTCCCCCCTCCCTCTTTTCTCCTCTTCTCCTCCAAGATGGGGTGAGTTATTTAAAGAACTGTCTCGTTCTGCTTGCATTGTGGCATAAAGAAAATAAGATTGCATTTTGACAGAGCCGAGCAGGAGCCCGTGGGTAAGCAAAGATATGAAAGAGCAGTTTCAAAGAGGTGGCTTATCAGAAACAGGGTGAATTTTGATACGGGAGTGAGAAGTGCACAGAATGCCCTAGAAGCAGAGAGCACTTGGGACAAAGGGACAAACAGCAGATGCATGCTGTGCACTGAACACGGCCTGGCTATCAGGAAGCCCCAGAATGCACCAAAGGCCCTCACTGCAAAATGAATGATCATGGGGAACAGCTGGGGAGGAAATGGGAGGAGAGGAGAGGTGAACTCCCAGCTGTGCTGCATCCCACAGCATGCAAAGGGCTGGAGGCTCCGGTGAGGGTCTTCAATGAACTTGAATGAGGTTTGGAGCTCAGCAGGAAGGAGTGGGGCTGTATATTCACTGTATGTTCATTCTTCCTAACCAAGCGGGGTCTGCAAACCCAGTTACCGGAGAGGACTTGGCAGGTGAACGTGTCTTGAGATCCTAAATAACTCCTCCAGGCTTCACAGCCGTCGCTGGCTGTTGGCTCGGTCTCCAGCCAGCAGCACTTGGATCCTCTCCCCCATCTCTGTTATTCCTCCAGTTGCCATTACCCTAGCAGCTCCTCCTCAGTGGGAAAGGAATACGCACTGTGCCTGTCAGACTCACCCTGCCCTTGCTCTGCAGGTAGGAGACCAGATCCTGGAGGTGAATGGCAGGAGCTTCCTCAGCATCCCCCACGACGAGGCAGTGAAGCTGCTCAAGTCCTCCCGCCACCTCATCATGACGGTGAAGGACATCGGCAGGTTGCCCCATGCCCGCACCACCGTGGACGAGACCAGGTGGATAGCGAGCTCCCAGATCGGAGAGACCCTCGTCAGCTCCACGGGGTGAGTGCCTGGTCCAGCCCCATAGGGGTACAGAGCACAGAGCAGGTACAGAGCACAGAGCTGGTGCAGGTGAGTAGGGTGAGTGTAGAACAGCAGCACATCCTCTGCCAGTGAGGTGCTGGGAGCCTCGTGCCTTGGCCAGCTGTCTGTGGGAGCACCCCCAGTGCTTAGCTGTGTGCTCACAGACAGCGCCTGTACGGTGGATCCAGGCTGGGAGCTTTCCCCGTTAGCTTACAGGGTGTAGAACAGCTGGTGACTGATGGGCTCGTGGTGCTTGGTGCTGACTGATCTTCTCCCTCCTCGCAGGGTGGTGGGCGATCATGCTGTGGAGGCGGCAGCCAGGGTAAGAGCAGCCACAGCCCTTCCTAATAAAATAGCCATCAGCATCTTTCCCCGTGGGAGGGGAACAGCCGGACCTTGCCCAGCACTGTGCCTGCAGCTCTCCCTGTCCAAGCAACCCTTTGCAAAGTGTGCTCCTTTTAAATGGAAATGAAGCTGAGAGGTTTCACAGGTGGCTCGCACTGATAATGGCTCCATGCTGTTTGCATGGCAGAACACCTCCCCAGCCTCCTTCTGCTGTCCTGGGATAGCCCAGGTCTTGTCTGGCCTCATACCCCTGCAGTGTGATGGTGCTGGCAGGGATGGGAGCAGCGAGGACCTCCTCTGCTAGATAGAAATCCCTCACCGTCCCCTTTTGGTGACTCTTTTTTTCTCCAGAGTCTGTTTGGAGCTTGTGGCAGGGATAGGAGTGCGTGTTACACGAGATGGGAAGCTCAGCCCTCTCTCACAGCATCAGTTCCCCCAGCTCTGCCAGGGAGAAATACAGCCTGCTGTTAGATCAGCAGCAGCTCAGGGGGCAGAGTGCGTGCCTGCTGAGCAGAGCTGGGAAGCTCTTTATTTCACTGATGCATCATCTCCTGGCTGAGTTACTCAGACACGGAGCAGGTGGCTGTGCTGGTGACTCCTTGGGGTAACCAAAGCACCGCTCTTTCCATCCTGCTTTCCAGCACTGCCCCAGGTGATGTGAGAGCAGCAGGCAGCTGGAGCTGGTGGGCATGGGGAGCTGTCTGGGCATTGCTGTCGACCCCTGACTTCTCAGTGCCCCCAGGCCAAAGCCAATCTCCTGTTTTCTTCCACAGCCCGTGTTCTACCGGGGCCTGGCTGGCTCGCAGGTGACGCTGAGCAGCATGGTGAACCAGACCCGTGTCATGCTGGAGGAGCAGGCGAGGCACCTGCTGAACGAGCAGGAGCGGGCCACCATGGGCTACTACCTGGATGAGTATAAGGAAGGCCACATCTCCGTGGATGCTCTGGTCATGGCGCTCTTCGAGCTGCTCAACACGCACGCGAAGGTGAGAGCCCCGAGCAGCGGTGATGGGATGGATCGTCGCATCTGGGGAGCGTAGTCAGGCTCTGACCTCTCTCTGCTTGTCTGTCTGCCTGGCCCAGTTCTCACTGCTCTCAGAGGTGCGGGGTGTGATCTCCCCGCAAGACCTCGACCGTTTTGACAACCTGGTGCTGAAGAGAGAGATTGAGTCCATGAAAGCCCGGCAGCCCGCAGGACCTACTCCTGGCACCGACTCCTACTCCATGATGTCCTACAGTGACACCATCTCTTCCTCCAGCAGCCACTTCACCTCCACGACCGTCAGCTCAGCCCGGGTGAGCTTCTTCCGACTGTTCCTTCACCTTTCAGCCCCTGCTCCTGGCAGCCCTACAGCAAACTCACATCCCTCAGGTGCTATAATGGCATTTCCCAAAGCATTTCCCCGGCATGGAGTCTGCTTCCCCGAGGGATTCCTCCAAAGCTTTGCTTATCCCCTTTCAGGGTGCGAGGGGCTCACCTCTCCTGGCTGCAGGCTGCTTTTAGAGGCAGGGGGAAACAGACAGTGCCCTAGAGTGGCAGGAAAGGGATGATTCTGTGCTGGCTTTGAAAACACAGCCTTACTCTGAGAGTCCTTTGCCACATCCATTTGCTTTGCAGCAGAGAGATGGGGGCTAACCCAGCTGGGTGCTTTGTAGGGTGACATTGTAATGTGCGCTCCTGATGTGATACGCTCAGGGGCTGAGCATTGCTTTGTCCTCTGGGTGACAGCAAGTCTGCTTCCATCCACGACTCCCACAGTGCAGTCTGGCCAGGGGCTCTGGGTGGATGGATGCTTATCTCAGCTAGCAGGAGGGAGAGAAGAGGCACAGAGCTTGCAAACTTTGCTCTGCTGCTCTTTTCCCTGTCAGCCTTCATGTTCAGCAGCTGGATGTGGGTTCTGCAGGGTGGGCACGTGGGAGGGAGGGACGCGTTGCGCTGGGTTTTGCTTGTCTGGCTTGTTTGTTCTGCACCATCCCTGATGTTCTGTTCTCGCTCTTGTGCTTGTTTTAATCTGCTTTTCCCCTCGCACGTCCCCAGGAGCGGCTCTTGTGGCTAATAGACCTGATGGAGGTAGGGGCTGCCGGCGGGGCGGGAGCTCTGAGCGCTGCGGTTGCCATAGCTGATGGGCTGCAAGTGCGTGTGATGTGCGTGGGGTGGGAGGGGGGGACAGACCCCTCCAAGGGCCAGCACGCGTCTCAGCCACGTCAGCAGCTGCCTCGTGTCTCCCAGCTCTGCTTCTCCTTCCTCTGCGGGGCTGTAGGTCTTTGTGCTGCGGTGCAGGTGCGGCTCAGCTGCAAACCAAAGCCCCAAGTGCCACTGGCAGCTCGAGGCTGTGCTTTTGCAAAGCCCAGCAGCACTGATGTCTGAGAGTTTTCCTTGCAGACCTTGTAAGGAAAAGGTCTGTACAAGTATCTGTGCAGGAGGGATCCTTTGGGACACGGGTTTCTTTGGTTTCATGGGCAAAGTCAGTGACACCAGAGCAGGCTCCATCACACTGGTGGGCAAACACACCCAAACCAGCCGGTATGGGGCTGATCAGCACCGTGTCACAAGGTGATTTTATCCCAGGAGATGAAACGAAGTCTTGTTTGACTGTGCCACCCACTGGTTGTCTGAGTATCATCACCACGCCGTTGTAAATGGAGGGTTTTGATCTCGAGATGAGACCTACAAAGCAGAGGTTAATTGTAGACTGCAGTAACGTGATGCAGCTGGTCTGATCAGAGCGGTGTGAATTTCTAATTTGCTCACAACCAAGGCAGTCCTTAAGGGACTCTGTCGCTGCCTCCTGCCCCAGCCCTCATTGTTAGGATTAAGGGATTGAGATCTCTGTTGATTTTGTTCTTCTTTCTGCTACCTCCTAACTAACACACTGCCATCCAAGTGCCTGCTCCTCCTGGGGCCTGACTCCGTGCATGCTGGCTTGCTCCCAGCTCCATGAAGCTGCAGTAACTCAGCTCATTCACCAGCCTCTGTCGTCATGCTCCGTGTCACCAGCAGCACAAGTAGGGAGAGGGTGGTGGTGTGAAGTCCTGAGCTGTTCCTCTCTCCGGAAAGTGAAGCACAATCACAAGACTCCTCAGCCTCCTTGGCATCCAGCAGATGGCCTCCACGTCCCCAGAGAGAGCAGAACAAGAGCAGAGGAGCAGGGGCCCACCTCCACTTGCTGTGGATCCAACATCATTTGCCTCTCCAGCCCCTCCTGTCCCATTACAGGGCTGTACCATCTCCCCACTTTGTTCTGACCCCTCCAGGACAGGCACCATCATCCCACATGGACAGCTATTGTGTGCTTTGTGTTGTCATGTCACCCCTCAGAGATATCTGTGCTCAGTGCCTGGGCTTTTGCAGACCTGGGCTCCCAGGCTTCTCCATCCTCAAACCCTGCAGAGACGTGGGAGAGGGGGAAAGCTGTGCTGCTGCTCAGGCTGGAGCAGTTATTCAAAAGCTAAAGCCTGTGGGAGTGGGGCTGTGTAGCTCAGCAAAGCCCTTGTTAGCAGTAACTGGAAAATAAGGGATTCATTTGGAGCGGCGAGGTTAATTAAAGGCTGATCTGTACTCCTCAGCAGGGTGGTGGTTTCTCCATCACATAATCTGCAAATGGAAACTCTTGGGGAAGGAGAGGGAAGAGTTTAGGGACAGAGACGAATGAGGCTCCCCTGAAGCTGGTCAGCCTTGCATTGCCCTCGTGCCAGGCACTCAAACCACACTGTTCTTCTGGGTTTGTCAGAGCAGTTCTTCGTCATTTTAATCAGCACAAAGTTAGGCTGCTCTTGAAATAGTCCTACCTGTCTCCTCCCTGGCCTCAGACACAAGGTGTCATGGCAGAGCTTGGATGCACACAATCCTGTGATGCACCAGATGTTATCGAAGCCCGATGGCTCTATGGCTGCTGCCAGATCTGCCTTCAGCTCTGGCTTGCCAAAGGGAAGGGGATTTTCCTCTTTCAAAAGCCACCTATCTCTACATTAGATCGAATTGGTGATGACATCTGCCCTCATCAGAAGAAAGAGCATCCTCGCAGTCTGGTCTTCTGTTGTCCTGGAACATGGACCAAGCCATTTCTCTGAGCTCTCAGTCTCCAGGGCTCCTTCTGAAGCCACAGAGATAACAGCACTTTGCATCAGTGTTTTCACTGCACCTCTCGTGCTTTTCATTGTCTCCCATGTCTATTTTGGGACACCAGCATCTGACAGGCGCAGCAGTCGCCTCCAGCAGATGGGCAAAATGCAGCACCAGCTTTTCAACTAATCAGTTGTTTATCCTGCAATAAATAACATGCAGTTGAACACAAACTGTACCCTGCCTGTTAGGGCATAGATGAGCACACAGCCCCTGAATGTGACGCGGAGGCAGTCAGCCCTCATCCAGCTGCAGAGGATGATGCTCAGCAGGCCAGGCTCACAGCACACTTTGGGCAATTTATTAGCTTGGGAGAGGCCGTTACCCAACTGATTTGTTTGCTTGTATGGTGTGTGATTCTCCAGGAAATAAATACCTCTGGGTGAAGGATGCTTTCAGGGGGTGTAGGCAATGCTCTGCATGTTATGCTGCCATTTCAGTGATCTCTTGTTGCTGCTGTGACCAGGTTTTCTCTGCCTTTGCCTTGCCAGAACACATCAGAATTGGAGGGAGGTGGAGACTGCCAGCAGAGCAGCATCAACACCCTGCCGGACATCTCGCTGGTAAGACAGCACGCAGTGCTGCCGTGCCTTTGGTTACTGATGATACTGTTACCCAAGGTTCTGTAGCAATTTGCTCTATCACCGACCCCTGGTGCCACTGCAGTTGCTGAAGTAAAGCAACCAAACTGCTTTGGAAGAAGGATTCGGGATGTCTGAGTGAGAGTAGCATCTGTGCTTATAGGAACCAGGCGAAAGTTGGGTGGTTTGTCCTCTAATTGTCCTCATTTGTGAGTCATATTGCCAGTACTGTCCGAAAGATGTTTCTGTGCGAATCAGCTGCTTTAGCAGTGCCCTGGGCGGGTGACTGGCTCTGTCCTTGCTTTGGCAGGATGACCTCTCGTCCTTCCCGGAGGAACCCCCCAACTTCAAGCCTCCCCCTCCTCCCACGGCCCCCCAGATGCTGGACCCCTCCACTGCCCAGCACAGGAACCCGGGGAAAGACAAACCCAAGCGCCCATCCTCCGAGTCCTCCCAGTCAGGCCTCTTCTTTGTGGCCCCCCGAAACCCCACACCCCCTCCGAGCCACTCCGAGAAGGACACCATCAGCATCACCTCCACTGCCACCACCTCCACTGAGGATTCTGCCCCGAGCGCCATCTACGCCACCATTTCCCCAACCCCACGCAGCTCCCGACGGCCAACGGACGCCCAGCTCTCCCTGCTCAGCCATCCCCCCATCGGCCCCTTCCCCAGGGTGCAGTCCCCCACCAGGCTGACCAGCCCTCCCGCGGATGGCCCCGCAGCCACCAGCTGCCAGAGCCCTGCGTCCCCATCCCCACCCCCTCCCCCAGCCCACCCCGCACCCCCTCCGCCCAGCCCGCAGGCCAACCAGCACTTCATCATGGTGGAGGTGCACCAACCCAACAGCGAGCCTGATGTCAACGAAGTGAGGCCCTTGCCCCAGGCCCGAGGTGGGTGTGCTGCTGGGGTTGGAGGGTCCCTGTTGCTTTCTTTACTGGGGGGAGCTGGCTTTGAGTCCAATCTGGCTTTAGCTCGGGGGCTCAGCTGCTCACACAGTCCCAGTGCCGGGCGGTGGGGTGGGAGTGTGTACTGCAGGAGGACACATCTTCTGGTTTGACCAGCAGCCTGTTGGAGATGGATTTGAAGGCTGGAGCGTTCGGTGGATGAAGAGTTGGTTGGATGGTCATAGCCAGAAGGGTTGTGGGCAGTGCAGGTGGAGGTGGGTCAAGAGCAGTGTCCCCCACGAGTTCATCTTGGGATTGGTGCTCTTGAATATCTGTATCAAAGACCTTGACAGTGGTATCAAGTATAACCTCAGCCAGTTTGCTGAGTGGTGCTTCTGACACCACAGAAGGAAGGGACGCCATGCAGAGGGACCTGGACAGGCTCGCAAAGTGGGCCCACATGGACCCCATGAGACCCTACAAGGACGAGTGCAAGGTGCTGCACTTGGGCTGGGGCGATCCCAGACATGAGTACAGACTTCAAGGAGAAGAAGTCCTTGAGAGCAGCCCCACAGAAGCACTTGGGGGCCCCGAGGGACAGAAACTTGGGCATGAGACAGCAGTGTGTGCTGGCTGCATTAATAGTGGGCTGGCAGCACATCGTCCCCGCGCCCTCCTGAAGCCCCACCCGCAGTGTTCCCCCCAGCACGGAGAGATGTGGGAGCGGGTCCAGAGGAGGACCGTGAGGATGCTCAGCGTGCGAGAGGCACCGCCGCCCTCCCGTGGCACCGTCCTCCTACTGCAATCAGTTCATTAGCCACGTTAATGAAGGGAACGAGCGCCTGCCTCGGGTGGCAGCGCTTCCAAAGGGACGCTCCCGGGGCTTCAGTCCTCCCTGCAGGGGTTCCCGATCCCATTTCCAGTCTCCATCTGCACCCGCATCCTGCATCCTCCATGGGGAAGAAGCTCCAGTCTGGCAGCTCGTGCTCCCAGGAGCTGGAGGGGAAGGCTCTGGGCTGGCGGGAGCCTCGAGCTCACCGTCCTCACCCAACCACCCCAACTCATGACCCAAAGCCGGATCCTGGATCCAAACTTGAGGGCACTGCACACAGCTCTGCTCTTCAGGATGGGTTCACTTGGGAACCTTGCTCCAAAATGAGGTCCAGAAGCACTGAGGACCTGCTCAGCCCTAGGAGCAGGGGAGATGTCCTCTCCACGGAGGTGGTGGCACCACCGACCTCATCATCCATCCCCCCTCTAACAGCCCACATCTCCCCACAGCCTCCACGCTCTCGCAGCTGTCAGACAGCGGGCAGACCCTCAGCGAGGACAGTGGGGTGGACATCGGCGAGGTGGAGGTCAGCGGCAAGGACAAGAGCAGGCAGCCAGTCCCTGGGAAAAGCCGAAGCCTCAAGGAGGGCACCAAGAGTGAGGGGACAGCAGAAGGGGCCTCCAAACCGGTGAGGATGGGACCTGGGGACGCTGGGGTCAGGGGTCGGGACAAAGGGGAATGGTTTTAAACTAAAAGAGAGAAGATTTCGATTAAACTTGAAGAAATCCTTTGCTGGGAGGGTGGTGGGACTGTTGAACAGTGTCTTTCCCTCTGCCCTCGTGGGATCACAGCGGGCAGGGGGTGCCCCGACCCCCTTTGATATCACTGCCCTGTGCCCACAGCCAGGGCTCCTGGAGCCCACCTCGTGTCTGATCCGGGTGTCCAAGAGCGCACCGACCCTGGGGATCGCCATCGAGGGCGGAGCAAACACGCGGCAGCCACTGCCCCGCATCGTCACCATACAGGTAGGGGGAGCTGAGGGGCAGCCACTGCCCCGCATCGTCACCATACAGGTAGGGGGAGCTGAGGGGCAGCCACTGCCCCGCATCGTCACCGTACAGGTAGGGGGAGCAGAGGGCGGGGCTGCAGCCGTGCCCTGGGGGGATTTTTGGGGTGTCCTGCAGAGGGACTAGGGGAGAGGAGGGGACTTGGGGTGCTGCTCTGGGGTGCTGTCTCCTCTGCTCTTTGCTTGGGGCAAAACCTCAAGTTACGGCATCGGAAGGGCAGAGCTGAGCCCGTCCCTCCTCGCAGCGTGGGGGCTCGGCACACAACTGCGGGCAGCTGAAGGTGGGCCACGTCATCCTGGAGGTGAACGGCACGGGGCTGCGGGGCAAGGAGCACCGCGAGGCAGCCCGCATCATCGCCGAGGCTTTCAAGCTCAAGGAGAAGGACTACATCGATTTCCTCGTCACAGAGTTCAACGTCGCCCTTTAGGAGCCACGTGGGACCGGATGGGAACGGGAGGAGGAGTGGGGGGCAAACCGGTGCCCTCCCACTGCTGCACCGCAACGCACACGCAGAATCCCACGCCGTCCCCACGGGGGGGATTGAGAACGGACAGATGTGCACTCACTGTGGGGCTGGGGTGCCCAAAGGGGAGGAGGGGGGGGGGGAAATCATCCCAATGTCCCCGCGGTCATTTTGGTGCCAGGTTGGGAGGGGAGGGGGGGAAGGAGGTGGAAGGGCGGGCACGCAGAGAGCAGCCGGACGCCTTGCTGTCGCTGTCATTGTATTTATACACAGAGCTTGGCTTTAGTTTTTCAATAAATGGGCGGTTATAGGGCGGTATTAGGGTGCCTATGGGGCGCCGGGAAAGAGGGAGGGAGGGGGGAAGAAATGCCCGAGCTGCATAAATTATGACAATGAGCAACACTCTCCGCGCTCCCATTGGCCGCCTCGCCCAGGCTATGCAAATGAGAAAAGAGGGCGGGCTTTATGCTAACGAGCTCGGGCGGTGCGCTGTGATTGGCGGAAAGAGGCGGGGCCGGGAGGGAGCGCACGGCCACGCCCTCCCCGCCGCGGGCCGCGCTATTGTCCGGCGGGGCCGGGCCGGGATCGGAGCGGGGCCGTGCGGGGGGAAGCATGCCCTGCAGGTGAGCGGACGGGGATCGCGGTGGGATGGGAATGGGTGGGGCAGTGCTGCATGCGGTACTGTATGTGATGCGTGTCCGGAAGGAGCTCGGAGTACGGGCGGGGGGGGGGGGTGGGGAGGTGCAGGGGCTGATGCTGCTGCGAGGAAGTGGCGGGGGCCGGCGGCAGCTTCAGTTCCTGGTTTCGCGGAAGGCTCTGAGCTCGCCCCGCTGTGGCTGTAACGGGCGGAGCTCGGTGGCACCCGGCTGCGGAGCTGTGACATCCCCGGGTCGCCCCGAGCAGCGCTGCCCCGTGCCCGGCCCGACGTCAGCGGGCATCACCCCCTCCCCACTCCCCCTCTCCCCCCCTCCACTTTCCCAAAACAAAAACCGGGGCTTGGATGGAAACGTGCTCGGACAAAAAAGCCATCTACCCCCAGGCCCGCTCCGTGCAGGCAGCGGCCGGGGCTGAGCCACCAACCCCCACCCAAACTCCCCCCTCTCCATCCCCCCCCCTCCCCCCCCCCGGGCCTCGAGCCCTGCGGGGCCGTCGGAGCTGTGAGCGGGGCTTCCTGCAGCGCAGCGACGCGTGATCGCGGCTTCGTAGTCCGGGAAGCCGCTCTGAAAGGACCCGGCCGCAGCGGGGGCTGAGGGTCCCCCCGTGGGGGGGCTTGCTTCTCGGGACCCACTCGTGGGGGTGCTTGCTCCCCATCGCTCCGGGGATGCCACCCTGCAGGGATGGTGGACGTGGGGGTCCCCGCGGCCGTCACCGGGCGGGAGATGTGGCACGCTCCAGCGTGTTCGCTGCAGAGTAATTAGCCGGGCCCGTTAATGTGTAATTAGCGGCACGCGGAGCGGAGCTCGCACAGCTCCCGGCTGCTATTGAAACCTCAGCGTGGCCAACGGAAGGGGGTGGGGGGGGTATTCAGCCCGGGGTGTATCTGGAGGTGCTGCAGATTCAGAAGTGGTGCCCCGGGGATGGCTGCAACCCTGCTGCCCCTCACGCTGCAGGAAAAGCCTCTAATCCCCCCCACCCCACAGCCCCAGAGCTGCAAATCCCCGCTTAAATCCCACTGTCGGGGTTAGACCTGCGTGCAACAGAGCTGCCGACGTCAGGGGGTTCATGTGGGTGCTCCCCTGCTCCCCCCAGGCATCGTGGGCACAGAGCAGACCCTAAACCCACAGCAGCACGAGGATTTCCCCTACACGCTGCCCCGGCAGGGCGGCTCTCCCCACCCTGAGCCTCTTCCCCACGGCTGTGCTCCCGGGGATGCTCCTGGCTCTGCATCTTCTCAGTGCAACTAAAAAGCAGTTTTGGCTCCGGTCCCCGGCGGGGTTGGGACGCATCCAACCTCACATCCTGGCATGGAAAGGGGAAAGCGGCCCCAAACCCTACAGCTGTGCTGCAGCGTCGTCGCTGGGGGGCGGGGATCCCCAGAGCCTTAATACGATGAGGTTCTGGGCTGGGGGAGTGGTTGGCCGACCCCCAGCGTTACTGCTCTTTGCGGAGGGGGGGAATTGAGAGTGGGATGAGCACTGCCTGCCCCCTCCTGCCCCACATCCCCCCCCCCCCACACCCCGCGGGATGGAGGTGTGGGGCTGAGAACCACGCGCTCATTGCACGAGTGGAGGCACGAGTGCGGCAGCGCGGTGCCATCGCTGCTCCCGCGTTTATCTGCGGTGACAGCTCACTGGGGGGGACGTGGAGGGGGGCCGAGGAGGGGCTGCTGTCACGCTGCCTTCGCTGTGTCAGCTGTATCCCAGTTTCCAAAGGGAAAACCCGGTTTCTGGTGCCCGTGGAGGGGGATGTTCCGGGTCCTCGCCGTGCTCCTGGGAGACCTTCACTCCGCTCCGTGCCGGCAGCTGCGTGGTGCCATCCCGGGGATGCTTTGGGGTGGGGGTGGGGGCTGTGGCAGCCCTCGCGATCGGTGCCATTTAGCACCGTAACCCCGCAGCGTCCCGTCCCCGCCCCGCTGCCGTGTTTTGTCCCTGTAACTGCTGCTATGGGAACCCTGGGGACACAGCTCTGAAGGGCAGGTCCTGCTCGCAGGGCAGCGGTCCTGTCCCCCAGCCCCGGGTCTCACCACCGTGACTATCGGGGCACAGCGGTGGGCTCGGGTTGATGCTCCTGAGCAGAACCTGCTGAGCACCCTCCCTCCCTCCCCCCGATGCCGAACAGCGATGTGACCCACACAGGTGACGAGGAGACCCCCAGCTGCTGCCGTGCCATGGGGAGGCACAAGTGACAAGGACAGCGTGGGATGCACCATGGGCAGCTCCTCGCCCTGGCTGCGCTGGACGCAATCGGAGCTGGGCAGCCAGGAGCCCCAGCGCTGGGAGGAAGAGGAGGAGGAGGAGGGGGAAGGAGACTTTGAGAGGCACATGGATGAGAATGGTGTCATCGGGCTGGGAGCTCCCACCACGGAGCTCAGCGACCCACAGGACTCAGGCTCTGAGTGGGGACAGGAGGTGGCCCGGAGCCCACTGTGGGGTGAGTGCCCTCCACTGGCCCTATAAGCCCTGGGGGAAGTGACATGCGTGATGGGAGGGGGGGTCTTTGGGTGGTGGGGGTCTCGGGGATGGTACACGCTGGTAGCAGTGCTGCTCTGCAGGAGACGGCGAGGACATGGATGCGGGGTCCCCAGCAGAGCCACGCTGGTACGCACAGCAAGACCTGACGGAGGAGGAGGAGGAAGAAGAGCAGGACAGCTCTGAGGAGGACGAGAGGCCAGAGGGGCCCTGGGGAACAGAGAGCGATGGGGACCCCCGTGCTGAGCCCCCCCAGAAAGCCCCGGATACCACCACAGCTGGTGGCGGTACCTCAGGCCCTTCAGACTCCAGTCCCATCCCCACTGCCCCCCCACGCCATCGCCAGGGCTGGGGCAGAGCCAGGGATCCCAACCACAGCCCCCAGACCCTGCAGCAGCCCAAACCCAGCCTGCTGTCCCCAAGCCCCCGGCGTCGCACCGACGCCAAAAAGCCAAAGGATCCCACAGACATCTGCCCATACGGCCGGGGGCGGCTCAACCACCCCCTGCCCGACCTCTCCAAGGTGGAAGCACGGGTGAAGGTGGGGCAGAGCTACCGCCCCCCCCCCAGCAGAGCCCTGCCCACCCGCACCAGGCCCCTTGGAGGTCCCCTTGTCCTCAAATCTCCTGCCGAAATCGTCCGGGAGGTGCTGCTGAGCAGTGGGGAGGGGGCCTCCCCGCAGCCCCCTGCCCCTCCTGGTGTGCCACAGGAGCTCCGCTCCCCCCGTCAGGCCACTGCACTGGTGCAGCAACTGCAGGTAAACCCCAGAGCCGGACTGGGATGCTCGTGCCCCCCGTGGGATGTTCGTGTCCCATCTGTGATGCTTATGTCTGCTTTTGGTTTCTCCTGTCCCCCCCCTCCCCCCACCCCAAGGATGTCTCTGTCTCCCTCTGCGGCTTCGGATGCTTCTGTCCCCTCCCTAGGATGCTCATGTCCCCCATGCACTGCTTCTGTCTCTCTCGATGCCCTTCTGTCCCCTGGGAGGGGAGAGATGGTCCCACCCCCTCTATGCAAGGCCATATCCACACCAACTGGGGCAGGTGCTGTGGGGGTGGCAGCTCTGTGCACCCCAGGGTGCCCCTCCCCATGACACAGTGACGCATGTCCCCCCCTCACCCCACAGGACGACTACCACAAGCTGCTGACCAAGTACGCCGAGGCCGAAAACACCATTGACCAACTGCGGCTGGGGGCCAAGGTGGGGTGGGGTGGGATGTGGGGACGCCCCCAAATATATGGGGGGGGGGTGGAGTGTGGACACACACAGTGCTCTGCAGCGTTTGGGGAATCCCTTTGTCCTCCTGCGCTGCTCCATTGTGCAGGTGGGGAAACTGAGGCAGGGCACTCCAGGTGTCAAACCGGGTGCCCCCGTGGCCCCGTTGCAATGGGGCTGAGGTGTCCCTGCTGGGGTGCCCGCTGTCTCTGACCCCCAGGTGAACCTGTACTCCGACCCGCCGCATGCCAGCCGCAGTGCCCACGCCGGCACCATGGGCGGTGGCTGCAGGGTGATGGCCTTCAGCATCCCACGAGCCAGCACCGCAGCCATCAGCACGGCCCCGAACCCGCAGCTCCCTGTGGGTGGAGGTGGGTTGAGTGCTGGGGAACCGCCTGCTCCAAACCCAACCCCCCCCCCCCCCCAGATGCCCCCATAGCAGGGGAAGCAGTGCTGGAGGTCGCTGACCTCACTTCAATTTGTGCCCAATTGCAGCTCCGGTGCCGGGACCAGCAGAGCTGGGGGTATCATCCCAGCCCTGCTTGCCTCGCTCCCCCCTGGGGGGCTGCCCCACGTGTGTGGGGCCGTGCTGCTGTGCTGGGCCGCGGCTCACGCAGACACTGGCAGAGCAGACCCGCAAGTTTCAAGCGCAGGTAAGTCATGGGGACAGCGGGAGCCAACAGTGGGGTTCCCACCCGTGCTCAGCCCCTTCTCTCCCACCCAGGTGGATTCCTTTGAAGCCTGGATCCGGGCAGGGAGTTCTGTGCCTCAGGAGCAGCTTCAGGTACAGCACTGCCTGTTGCCCCATCCCGTCCCCAAAGGCTCCATCCCCAGGGGCCCCATCCCACCCCAGATGCCCTATCCTGTCCCCAAGAGCCCATTCCATCCCCAACCCCAGGGGGTGCAGCCCCAGTGCTGTGGGGTCGCTGCAGGGGGGACGGGGGGGGCTCCTTTTGCACCGCAGCGGTTCCGGAGGCTGCGGGATACGCAGGATGCACTGGAGCGGGCGTACCTGGAGGCACGGGAGGAGCAGAGCCTCAGGGACACGGGGAGCTTTGACCCAGAGCGGTGAGCATGGGTTGGGTGTCCCTGGGGGTGCAGCAGTGCCGTGCACCCCACTCAGCGCTGCTCGGAGCCCCACGTCCCTGATGATGGGCACCGCATTGCAGCACAGTAGAAGGGGACATCTTCTGCCTGGGGATGCGCCTGGAGGAGCTGAAGGAGCGCCTGGAGAGGGTGGCACCGGTGTGCCCCATGGTGACAGAGGGTCCCCCCAGCACAGGGGAGACAGCGGGGGGCAGTGAGGATGTGGCAGTGGGGCTGCCCCAACCCCTGCGGCACAAGCAGCTCCAAGTGGAGGAGGACTTTGGGGACCTACTGCAGCAGTGAGTGTCCCTCGCTGGGAGCTGGGGGGGTGCGGGGGGCACCCCAAAACCTACCCACACCCCAAAACCTGCCCACACCCCACAGGTACCAAAGCCTCAAGTCACTGCCGGCATCGCTGAGCCTGGAGCAGCTGAGCCTGACGGGGAGCGCAGCGCTGGAGGAGGCGGGTGGCACTGCAGTGGGGGACAGCGGCCCCGGGGGGGCCCTCAGTGGGACACAGTCACCGGAGGAGGGCACCGACCTCGAGACCTCCCCCTCGTGAGTGTTGGGTGGGTTCGGGGTGAACAACCCCCGTGGGGTCCAGTGCTTGCGCTCACCCCTCTCCCCGCAGGCCTCCCCCGCAGAGGAAAGCAGTGCCGCTGCCCCACGCTGAACCCCCACACCCGCAGGGGACCCGTGGCCGCCTGTCCCCCGCCACCACCCCGCTGCCACCAGCCACCTCCAGGCTCCCACTGACGTTCCCTGAGCTTTTGCCATCACGCACAGCCCCGTCCCACTGCAGCAGTGGAATGGGGAGCACGGCCCCGCAGCGCCGTGCCCCCAAGCTGTGCCACCAGGTGAGTGCTGGGGGGGTCCCTGAGGCCCTCCCCATGCCTTGGGGTGGGGAGCGTGGCCCCAGTCCTGCCTCCATCCCAGGAGCAGCGCATGGTGTCACCGGAGACAGACAGCGGCTTCGTGGGCTCAGAGAGCAGCCGGGTGTCCCCGCTGGCACGCACGCACAAACGTTGGCCACTGGGAACTGGGTATGGCACCATGGGGCAGCAAGTGGGGGCCAGGGGGAGGAAAGGTGGTGTGGGTGGGAGGTGGGGGCTGCTTCACTCATACCTCCCTCCCCAGGATGCACGGCGTGCTGGAACCCCCCGTCCCCACTCCCCTCCATCCACAGAAGAAGGAAGTTCAGCTGCTGCCCCATGGGAAGGCACTGGGGGGGTCCTACCCACCCCCTGGGCACGGCACACCCCCAGGACACAGCGTGCCCCCCAGCACCCCCTCACCGAGCAGCTCACCGCTGCGCTGGGCCGGCAGCCAGGGCAGTGAGCTGGGACCCGAAGGTGACGGTGGTGAGTGCTCAGCCCCGGGCTGTGCCCCTGCCCCACACTGCCCCACTGACCACCCCATCCCTGCTCCCCAGCTCGCTCCGATTCAGAGGGGGGAGACAGGAGCTGCACCAGCGTGCCCCCCCAGGGTGGGATGCTCACCTCGCCGTCCCCAGCTCCGGCTCACAACAACCTGCTGGGATCCCGCGTGGAGCGCGAGTGAGTGCCCCCAGCCCTGCTGGGATGGGATGCGGGTGGGTGGGGGGTGCGCCCACTCCTAAACACCCCAGGTTCATACTGAGGACCCCCCCAGCCGTGTCCCACAGGGGTGGGTTGGGGGGGGCCCGGGGCTGTCCCTGCCGCATGCCGTGCCCTCACCGTGCCCTGTCCCCACAGCCGGGCCATCCGTGCGCTGCAGGATGAGGTGTGGCGGCTGCGCCTGCGGCTGGAGGAGAGCCTGCACCGATCCCACGGGTACCCCGAGGGCAGAGCACCCTGCTCCCCCAGGGGCAGGAGGCAGCCGGCAGCCATCGGAGCTTCATTCCTCCAGGATAGTGCACCCAAGGGGTAGGAGGCCGAGCAGAGCCCGGCTTTTCCCCCAAGGAGCACCGGGTTGTGGGTCTGGCAGCTCCCATCTCTTCCCCCAGATTTAGCCTGAACCCTTTTCCCCAGCTTTAACCCTCGCCTGAACTCCTTCCCCCAGCTTTTTCCCCTCTCCCTTTTCTCCCCCTCCCCTATCCTCCACCCTCTTCCCCTCCCCATAACTATTTCCCCTTGGATCTGAGCAGGGTTACCCAGGGGCGGGGGTCCCCAGGGCACAGTGGTGTCAGGTCCCTTGGCAGCACCTCGCTGAGGATTGCACACCCCAGATTTCCCCCTGTGCCTCCCTGCTGCTGGCTGTGCCCCACGTCCCGGCTGCACTGATGGCTCCATGCCCTCTGCAGGGAGCACAGCCCCACAGCACAGGGCAGAACAACCCCGGGCATCCCCATGGGCAGCTGGGCATCGCCACCGCCGGACCCCGGGAAGCGGGGTGAACCTCTCACGATGGACAGGGGATGCGGTGAGCACTGCGGGGACCTCGCGTGGGTCACAGGGATCGTTGACACCAAGATGCAGAGCTGCTTCCTTCCCTGCAGCCTCCCAGTCCATCCGCTCACTGCGTGCTCGCCGTCCCAGGGCCGCCCCATCGGCGCAGGAGCGGCCCCACAGCCCCCCCCAGCTTGGGGTGGGCACGCAGCACCACGCAGCTCCATGCCCTCGGTGCCACCCCGATGTGAAAACAGACGGTGAGCATCGTGTCCCTGCTGTGTCCCACCCCGTTCACCCATCCCCACCCCCCCCCGCTCCCTGACACCATCCCCTCAGGGTCAGGCGATGCCACGCAGCCCCAGCACAGCAGCCCCCACAGGACCCCCGAGCGCTGCTCCACGTGCCAGGCACCCCGAGGTGACATGGACAGAGCCACAAACGGTGGGTGACAGCTCACGGGGCCAAGGGGGGGGGGGGGGGACAGGGTGCAGGGGATGTCACACCCACCTCTCCCACCGCCTGCTCCCTGCAGCACAGCACAGCACCCATGCTCAGTCCCCGCCGGAGCCCCGTGGCCGTCCCCACAGCGTGCAGCAGGAGCAGCCCCCGGGGTGCTGGTACCTGGCGGGGGGGCCCACCATCACCTACCTCGCCCCCGTCCCCGTGGTGCCTTATGGGCCCTCACTGTTGTAAGGATGCTCAGCACTGCCTGGGGGAAGGGGGAGGGGGGGAGGGGTCATCTTGAGCAGAGGGGTGGGGGCATGGGGGTGCTGTGGGGAGGGGAGAGAGGGACAGAGCTAGGTGGGAGCTGGGGGGGCTGAAACGGTATCACAGAGGTGAGGAAGAAGTGCTCCCCGTGGGCACAGATGTACAGTGACACATTATTCTTTTTCATCTTTTTTTTTTTTTAATTTTTCTTCTTTTTCCCCTTCTTCTTTCTTTTTCCCCTTCTTCTTTCTTTTTCCCCTTCTTCTTTCTTTTTCCCCTTCTTCTTTCTTTTTCCCCTTCTTCTTTCTTTTTCCCCTTCTTCTTTCTTTTTCCCCTTCTTCTTTCTTTTTCCCCTTCTTCTTTCTTTTTCCCCTTCTTCTTTCTTTTTCCCCTTCTTCTTTCTTTTTCCCCTTCTTCTTTCTTTTTCCCCTTCTTCTTTCTTTTTCCCCTTCTTCTTTCTTTTTCCCCTTCTTCTTTCTTTTTCCCCTTCTTCTTTCTTTTTCCCCTTCTTCTTTCTTTTTCCCCTTCTTCTTTCTTTTTCCCCTTCTTCTTTCTTTTTCCCCTTCTTCTTTCTTTTTCCCCTTCTTCTTTCTTTTTCCCCTTCTTCTTTCTTTTTCCCCTTCTTCTTTCTTTTTCCCCTTCTTCTTTCTTTTTCCCCTTCTTCTTTCTTTTTCCCCTTCTTCTTTCTTTTTCCCCTTCTTCTTTCTTTTTCCCCTTCTTCTTTCTTTTTCCCCTTCTTCTTTCTTTTTCCCCTTCTTCTTTCTTTTTCCCCTTCTTCTTTCTTTTTCCCCTTCTTCTTTCTTTTTCCCCTTCTTCTTTCTTTTTCCCCTTCTTCTTTCTTTTTCCCCTTCTTCTTTCTTTTTCCCCTTCTTTCTTTCTTTTTCCCCTTCTTTCTTTCCCCTTCCCTTCCCTCCTTTCCCCCTCTCCCCAGGTTCTGCCCCCCAGCCGCACCTACCTCAGCCCCACCGCGCTCCCCACCCCTCTCGGACCTGGAGGAGGACGTGGGGCGCTGTCTGAGCGCGGCGGTGGCAGCTGCACGCCGTGCCCGTGTCACCTCTGGTCGGCTGGGCCGGGCGCTGGCGGCAGAGCTGGGCCGGGCGCGGGCGGTGCGGGGCTCGTGCATCTTCTAAGCGGGGTGCTGAGCGTGCCCCCCTCCCCCTGCTGCCCACCCCATCATTTCTGTAGGTCCTACCGAAGCCCCTCTGTGTTTACCTCGGTGCCGTTCCCGCAGCCCATCTCGCTGCTTTCACTGTGTTGGTGGTTTTTTAGGGTTTCTCGGTACGCTGCAACCTCCCCGAGCCCAGCCCCGTGGGTTATAAGAGGTTAAAAGAGGCTGTGGGTGGGGTTTGAGTACTGTCCCTGCATCCTGCCCTGCCCCAGGACCACTCTCCTCTCTGCACTTCCATGCATGTTTTCCCCCGCGGTACCGGAGTTGGTTGACCGTACACAATGTGTGCATCTCTGTATGGGTACACACGTCGTCTGTCCTCCATTTCCAGCGCAGCCCTCAGGGCAGCTGAGTTTTCCCCCATAATTTTTCCCCTGCAATGCATGCTGTGGTGCTGGGGGGGGGTTGTGGGGCTGCAGTAATGGGGGATGCAGTGTCCCTCCCTGCACGTGGCTTCCTGGGAGGGTGTCCAGGCAGAAGTACAAGAGATGGGCAGTGCTCCCTTTGGGATTCTCCAAGAAATTGGGAGGTTTTTTCTCTTGGGAGTCTACCAAAAATGAGACTTTTCTTTGGGATGCTCAAGGAAACGCAAATTTTCTTTGAGATTCCCAAAAACGATGCGTGTTTTCTTTGGGATTCCCAAAGAAATTGGTGTTTTCCTTGGGATACCCAACAGCAGTGTGATTTTTCTTTGGGATTCCCAACAGCACTGCTATTTTTTCCTTTGAAATCCCAATGAAAACGCCCATTTCTTTGGGAACACCGAATCAATGAGTTTCCTTTGGGCTGGTAGACTCAAACCTGCCCCGTGAGTCCCAGGCATGGGACTGTGGCAGCACCCACCCCTCCCATTCCCCCCCTTTATAATAAATGAAAGCCTATTTTTTTAGCTGAACTACTGTTGTACACCCATGGGGGGGTTGGGGTTGGGGGGGCAGTCCTCATTTGGGTTTGGACAGAACCCCCCCTCCTGCCCCCAGCGTCCTCCTAGCACCACGCTTACTTAGCAGGGGTGTCCCTATGGTTGTGCAGACCCTACCTAAAGTGCCCACGTCCAACTTGCATTATTATAATGATTTATTCTCGGCGGGGGGGGTTCCTAATTGAGTCCCCCCCCCCCATCCCTTCTAGCACTCACACTGGGGCTGCGTTTGAGCAACGGGGAGGAGCAAAACTGATGCTTTTCCCACCTCTCCTCTATTTTCTATCACCACCCCCCCCCCCGGTTTTGTACCGAGAGAGCTGCCTATTTTTTAAGGAAATAAACGAGGTTGGTTTTTGCTCGTGGGTTTTCTCCTTCCTCGAAGCGAGAGCCTCTGTGCACTACAGATGGAGATCGCGTTTATTGAGTCACCGAGTGCTTCAGTACAGAACAGATATACAGAGATGATACACGTTTGTGCTTCAACACTTCCAAACATTTAGGTTTCCAGTAACTTCAAGGTAAACAAGTTCCAAGACAGACGAGTTTCGTTTTCTTCATAATCTTTTTTTTTTTTTTTTTTAGTTTTCCTTTTTGATAAATTATTTTTTATATAAATAACTGTAACAGAAAAAATAATAATCATCAATAATAACGTCCAACATACGGGATCCTGAAGCATTGCTAAACCAAAGGAACTCAAACAGGGCTGGGGGGAGGGGGGGGGGGGGGACCGACGAAGATCAGTGCAATGATACAGCCTTTGCCCTAAAAATATATCTTTAACTTTATGGGCAAGGAGCAGATGGGGGATAGGAAAGGGAAACCACCACCGAGGCAAAGAGAGAGCGGTTGGGGAGAGGTTGGAAAAGGGGTCACAGCCTTCGGGGGGGGGGGTGGGGAGGGGGGGGGGGAACAGAACGAAACGAAGAACCCCAAAATATCGCAGTGCGTCTATTGGCAAGAGGGGGGCGTACAAAATAAGAGGAGTTTTGGTTCAATCACCATACACCAAGCTGTAAAACGGCACGAGACACATTGAGTCATATACACAGAGTCCGCTGGGGGGGGGGGAGGGAAGGGGGGCACTGCTTGGGGATTGGGGAGGGGGGGGGCACGAGCGGGATGGGGGCCTCATAGCTTCCTGCATGGGCACACACATAGCGGGGGTACGGATGTATGTGTGTGTGTTGTAGGGAACCCGGGGGGGGGGGAAGGCAGGGGGGCCGTGCAAGGAAAGGGTCCCGGCGCCGGGTCTGACCCTTCTGGTCCCTTTGAGGGGGGATTTGGGGTGGGGGCAGCATGGGGAGGGCCCATCACCCCCCCCCCCCCACACACACACACCCTGTGCCTGATGTTGGTGCACAGCTGGTGGTGGGGCTGGGGGGGGGAGGGGGCAGCAGTAGAGAGGGGGTTGTCCATAGAATGAGTGGTGCGAGAACTCGGACAGTGGCACCACAAACCACAGGGGGAACCAGGGCAGGGCCATGGGTCTGCCTGTCTGTGGGTCCACCCAGACAGCTCACAGGGAGGGCTGGGGGGGGGGGGGCAGATTCTGCTGTTTTTGTCACCATCATTCTCTATAGCAATGGAGTGGGGGGGGGGGGGGATGCTGGGAAATGAGACCCACAGATGAGCACAGATGATCTCTTTTTTATCTTTTCCTCTTTACAATAAGGATGGATTGGGTTTTTCTTAGCATTGCACCCGTTGTCCCTTCCCTGTGGTTAAATGAGATTCTGGGGGAGGGGGGGGGGCTCAACACAACAAGAGAAAGCTCGGCCGGGCCGGGATGGGGACAGGGATGGGACAGGGGTTTGCCCCAGGCCGGTGCCCATCAGGGGTACATTCGGCATTGGGGTTTGGGGTGGGGGGGGGGGGAGGGGCTGGCGGCATTTTCTTTTAACTGCTGCTCTCCTCCTCTGTTTTATTGAGCTTCTTCAGCGTGTCCAGCAGCTTCTGTGGGGTGAGGATGTGTGTGGACCCTGTGGGGCAGAAGGGGCCACGCGGTCAGTGCTGTGGTTGCATCCTCCCCCCACCTTCACGCCCCTCACCCCGTGGAGTCCCTGGTACCCCTCCCCCACCAAGCGAAGTCTTACCTGGAAATGCTTGCAGATGGACGCCCGTGGGGGCTTGGGATGGGGAAAGAGTGGGGCTGGGAGGGATGAGGGGATGGATGGAGCTGGGATAGGAGGAGGGATGATGGGACCCTCCCCTGTCCCCTGCCCGCATGTAGTAGGTCCTGCAGGATGCCACCACGGGCAGTGGTGTGGGGGGGGCTCAGAGGGATAAGCATCCCTGGATGGAAGGAGGGTATGGGGTTGGGGCTGGAGAGGAGAGGGCTGGGGGGAGGCGGGGTGGGGGTGGGGGGGTGGTCCTGCTTGCTGCAGGCCCACACCTTCATGGCTGCCCCACCTGGTCCCTCCCCTGGCTGTCCCCATGTCGCCTGGGGGCTGCACAGTGTGCACCAGTGCTGGGACACGGAGCTGGCAGCCCTGTGCACGAGATGTCATCCCACGGGGGACGACACACGGTCCTGCTCCATCACAGGACACGAAGAATCCAACAAACCCATCCTTTCCTACAGAACCAGGAACTCGCACCCATCTCACCCCACACACACCGCAACGGCACGAGGACATTGTCCCCAAATTGAAGGGGGGGAGGACCCCATATGCACAAAGGGGGAATACATGGCATGGAGGGGCTGCAGGGCCAGGCATGGCAGCGGTGAGAACTGCAAGCATTTTCTCATCCAAAAAAAAATCAAAATCATCAAAAGGAAAAGGAAAAAAAAAAGAAAAAGAAAAACCCAAATCGTAACGAAAGAATGGAAGAACCAAAGAAAGCCCTTCGGGGAGGAAGAGTTTCTTTTTTCATTAGCTGGCTGCCTTTACTTGGTTGCTTGGGCTCACTCCATTGCTGGAGCCTGATCCTCAAATGAGACCCTAGTGGAGTCCCTGAAGTCGGGGTGCCTCAGGTCCATGAGAAATTTGGTGGGAGTGAGAATGTGAGTAGAACCTGCGGGAGAACAGAGCGGGCTGACGGCCCGGCCGTGCCCCGGGGGGAGCAGCATGCACCGGGCCGGGGGGCTCGGGTGTGGGATCCGTTTTTGGGGTGCAGATAAGGGATGCACTGCCCGCCCGGAGCACGCGGGGTCGGTCGCGGAGCGGTGTGGGATGAGATGGGCGAGATGGGTGGGGGGCGGTGAGGGGCTGCCCCAACCTGGCCTGGGTCTGCCCTGCCCCCACTTTGGGGTCTGGGGGGGGCTGTCCCCAACCCTGGCCTCGCTGTGCTGCATGGCCGAGCCATGGTTGCACCCGCAGCGCAGAGCACAGGGAGGGCAGACACGCTCGGTGGTTGGTGTGCCAGCCTGTACACCAATTCCTCCTTGCAACAACCCCCCCCCCCCAGACCTGCACACAATAGCTGCTGCAATAGGAGCAACTCAAGCTGCAAAATGCCTCCTTCCTCCCCCAGCTCTGCCCGAGCTTCAGGCAGCAAAACTCACCAGGGAGATGCAGAGGGGGAGCAAAGAGAGGGGCACCGCGGGGGTGCCACCAGCAGGACCCCCCCCTGCCCTGCTGGCGTGGTCACCTGGAGGCCGATGCTGCAGGGTGAGAGTGGGATGAGCAGCAGGGAGCAGGGCAGGGCCCCCACTCACCTATTAGCACCTCCCACTTGCCGCTGGCTTGCGTCACCTCGTAGGCGCAGCGCATCTCGTTCATGCTCACCCCCCCCAGGATGAAGATGATGAGGCGGGGGCCGCTGCGGTACTCCCCGGGGGCCTTGTTCTTGTGCCAGTGGCCATAGCGGGCACTAGAGGTGGGGAGAGGGGTTAGGAATGGGAACTGAGGCACGGGAGGCCGGGCAGGGCCATATGTGGGGGGGGGGTGACACATCACAGCCCCTCTGCTCACGGATGATGGCACCAGGGGAACCCACCTGACAGCTGTGGTGCTGAAGGAGGCAGAGGAGCGGGTGGAGATGTACGGGTAGTGCTTGGTGTCCAGCTTGTCCTCGATGGCATCCTGCAGGGACACAGCCCCGAGGGGCTCAGCTGAGTGTCCCCACCCGCAGCCCTCGCTGGCCCTACCCCCAGCCCCACACGGCACACATACATGGCAGGCAAAGCCCCATTGGTGCAGTGGGGCTGGGTGCAGCTGTGACCTGGAGGTGTGCCCCTGGGCACCAAATGAGGTGAGCACAGTTTGTGTAGTTTGGGAACCACGGGAACTGGGGCAAGCAGTGCCTGCCAGCAGGGGCTGGACTGCAGTGACGTCCCACCTGGGGTTGGTCTGTCTGATGTCTGTCGGGTGAGCAGGTGGGGGGTGCTCACCTCAGTACACTGGGTGCCTGCAGGACTGCAGGCGAGCCCCAGGAGGATGCTCAGATCCAAGAGAAACCCCAAGGAATGTGGCAAGGACGAAGAAGAGGAAATGCATACCTTGGCCATCCCAGTGGGATGTGGCTTTGCGTACTGGGGACACTCAAGAGCTGTGCCAGCACCGTGCAAAGCCCAGGTGGGGCTGTGCAACGTGCACAGAGGACCAGGAAAGCTTCCCCAAACACCCCCACCTTGCTGCAACCACAGCAAAACCGCAAGCGCTGGCACTAGGGGCTGCAAGCAGCGTGCAGGGCATGAGCTGGGGAGGTGTGCCGGGGTCTGGGCTGGTCCCCAGTGCACAGCCCATCCCATCACCACCTCACCTCCATGATGTCCTTAATGACAGGGGTCCATCGGGACAGCTGGTAAGTCTGCTCGCTGATCCGTTCCTTCCTCTCTGGTTTGCTCCGGCGCCGCAGGGTGGACTGGGGACAGATGGGGACACAGTGGGACACGGGGCCACTCCACAGGGATGCGTGCAGAGCAGGGGGGTGGACACTCACATCTGTGATGATGGGCACCCCGAGGTGGGCCATGTTGGTGATGATCTCACTGTCCTCAGCCGGGATCTGGGCGTGCTGGATCAGCTTGTTCAGGTTCTCCTCAGTGATACCTGCATGAGAAATGGGTGAGCATCCTCTCCTAAGGACACCCGGCTCAGGGGCCATCACAAGGGCTGAGTTCCTCTGTTTGGATCCTCCTGACCCCAGGCACCCTTCCTCTCACCGTTCTTCAGGAAGATGTAGAGCAGGATGATGCGGATCTTATCGTAGGTGCTGACGTTCCCATCCAGCAGGATGGGGACGATGGCCCTCATGGGGTCTTTGATCTTCTCACCTTCAGCATCCGTGCCCATGGCCAGGTCCTGCAGAGCACACACCCATCACTGAGGCTCAGCAGTGGCACTGAGCTGCTGACCCCGTGGGGCACAGGGTGGCTGTGGGGGGACATTACCTGCTCCACTCGGCACAGCTTGTCCACAGTGCCCTGGTAGTGCTTCATGCAGTCCTCAGCCAGGTGCAGGTGAGTGGAGTACTGCAGAGACATGAGCAGCATGGGCACCCACGCACGGGAACTTCCCCACGTCAAAGCCAGCGCCGTGCTGCCTGTGGGTGCTCCACCAGGAGCCCTCCCCCTGGCATTACCTTGCTGAGCTCCTTCTGGTACTGAGGCATCTTCTTCAGCATCTGGGATAGGTCCCTCATGGTGGTCTGAGAGGGAAGGGGACACAGTCACCCACTCGTGGGGACAGCAAGGAGGGAGGGCACGACCCTCCCAAGCAGAGTCCAAGCATCCCCTTCTTTGGGGGTCTTGTTCTCATGCTGGGAAGTCACTATTTCTCTATTTTCTCAGCCCCACTCTAGGCTTCCCCCCAAAAAAGGAACCCGTGGCCCCAACAGCCTTCACCACAGCCCTCAGCGGTGTCCCCAGGAGCCATGCACTAGCACCCACTGGGGGATGGCACCTTATCTCCCGTGTTCATCCTCTTGCTCGATGAGAACTCCTTCAGGGACCGGGTCACCTCCCTGAGGACAGGGGGAGGACACAGCCATCAGCACAGAGGGAACCGACCCACGGGGCCGGGTGCTGTGGGGCAGCCCATGGGGACACTCACTGGGACACCTCGGCGATGTGCTTGTGGCGCAGGGAGACCCAGAGGTCGTCATCCTCATCCAGGAGAACCTCCTTCACTCGTGCCTCCCCGATGCCACTCGTCTCATACCTGGGGAGGAGAACAAGGCACACGGTCACACGTGGGTCAGGGGGGCGTGGGGGGATATGGGGACACGCAGGGCACGGGGTGACACACGGCAGGGTGACACAGGATAGGGCGACGTGGAGGGATCGTGAAGGGACACAGGGAGAACGTGAAGCACACAGGAGCCACTCGGCTCTGCCAACTGCTGGGTGATGCTAATTCAGCTTGGTGTCGTCTCAGCACCTTCCACTCACTTAAAGGTTGGGAAGGTGGACAAAGCCACCCATGCATCACACGCCAGGGCTCCCTGCCGGCGGCACTCACTTGTAGACGTCGTTCTCGATGGGCAGCAGGTCATAGCTCATGGCCTGAAAGGTCAGCTCGTGCAGCACTGGGGAAGCGGGGTCGAAACCACGATCCAGGATGAGGAGCTGGGAGCGAGCCTTGTCCGGACCCTACAGAGCCACCAGCGGGGCCATCAGCAGGTGCTGGGGTCCTCAGTGCCATCCTGTGCTGGTGTACAGCAGTGAGATGTCACCCTGTCCCCGTCCCCACTCACCTCACCCATAGTGGGGTCATCAGCCTTGTAGGCATCCAGCTTGTCCTGGATGAGCTGTGCCAGCATGGCGTTGTCTTTGTAGTCCCTGGAGAAGGAGGAAGGGATGTGAGGAGCTGCTGTAACGTCCTTGACTCAGGGGAGAAATGAGACCTGAGCACCACTTGCTCCTCCTTTTCACCTCTCCTCGGGTAACACGATGCTCTGCTTTCCCTTGGTCTATCCCACAGGAGACATCCCCTGGTTTCCAGACTCCTGAAGCCCAGCTCTGCTGAGCTTTAAGCCTCCCCCTGCCACCCCTGCAGCCTCACCCGCGGTACCGCACGGCCGGGTACTCCTTCAGTGTGGCACACAGAGTGGCAATCTGCTCCGCCAGCCGCTCCAGGATCGGGTTCTTCATCTGCGCCTTGTGCGGGCTGTAGAAGCTTTGGAAGGAGTCTGCTGAATCCAGGGAGTAAACCTGGGGAGGGTGGTGGGGGTCAGAGGGGACAGGCTGTGGGGATGCCCTCGTGGGCTGGGACAACGCACCCCAACCTGAACAGATGTGGGGTCCCACCCCAAACTAGAGAGCTGTGGGGTCCACATTCAGCGATGTTTGGGGTGTCCCTGCCCAGCCCCTGCTCTTGGGCTGCCAAGAAGCCCATCTCCCACCCACCCTCACCGTGGTCCCCCCCCAGAATCCGATGCCATCTGTCCCTCCCTGACCCCCTTGTCCCTGTGGCTCCCAGTGCCTGTGGTGGTGCAGTGCTGGAGGGCAGAGCAGCCACTAAATCCCCACAGTGGATCAGCCCTGAGACATAATCAAAAGGGACAGAGCGCAGGGAGCAGCTCAGGGATGGGGATCGTGGTGTCTTCACAGCTCTTACACAGACACTGACGGGGGGAAGGAGCCGAGCATCCCCCCTCCCTACCCCAGCCACGTGTAGGGGGCATCCCCAGCCCTCACCCACCTGGGACTCGGAGGGCAGGAAGGCGATGTTGATCTCAGTCAGGGTCTTGATGACCTTGGCAGCACGGGACTTCACCAGCTCGTTGAACAGGGCATCAGGGCAGGCTGCAGGGAGCAGGAGGAGGAAGCACAGCTCAGGGCAAGGTGGCCGTGCTCCCACGGCTCTGCCCCAAGCATCCCTCCCACCATGCTTTCCTGTGGCAGTGTTGTCCCTTTCCTCAGTTCACACAACATTTTTGCAGCAGAGGGATGCAATGCCCTGCCCTTGCAGGCAGGGAGCCCTAATCCCACTTTTGGCACTGACCACAAGCTTCTCCTCTTCCACCTGCCAATGCCTTCAGTGCCCTGCAGGTACTCACAGTCAGTGAAGAAGACGTGGGCTGCTCTGTACTTGGAGGTGGGGGGGTCCTTGAAGTCACTGATGAGGGAGTGGACGGACTGCAAGAGAGAAAGGAACAGCAAGGCTGAGCAGGGCAGCCCTACATCCAGCCCCATAGGAGCCCCTCACAGCCCCAAAACATCCCATGGGCACTGCTGCCCATCCTGGGGTGAGCACCCCCCCCTTTTCCCCAGCCATGGGCTCACCTTCTCAGAGGGTGTGATGAGATAGACAGCCTCCAAACTGGGCAGCGGCTCCCGGCGCTTGTTGATGTCCTCCACAACTGGCGGGGGGGGGAACACAGGGACCATGTCAGGGTGTGTGAGCTCATCCCACTGCAGCAGAGCCCAAAGCACCCCCTGCCCACTGCAACCCTGCACTGCCCAACAGAAACCACTCCATGGGGAGCAGTGAGTTCATCTGCATGGGAGCTGGGGACCCACAGACGGGACCCACGGGATGGAGAGGGGTGGCTGTGTCCCCCCGCACGCAGTGAGGGCTGAGTGGTGCTGGTACTCACTGGTGATGCCCTCGGTCATGATGTCGGTCATTTTGCAGCAGGAGGACAGCATGCGCATGCTGAGCTGGTCCACCACCAGCACCTGGGGACAGCGGCCATCAGATGGGGACGGGGCAGCAGGGAACAGCCCCGCCTGCTCCCATCCCTGCCCTGCTCCATCCTCTCCACCCCCCTCCTCCTGCTCACCTTCCATTCTCCCTTCTTTTTCACCTTCCGGATCACATCGTGCATAATTTCTGCAAGAGGAGGAGATGGGGATGGGGTGAGCACCCCGAGCCTGCCCACAGCAGCCAGGGATGCCCCCCTTCCCAGGGGTTGTACAGTGGGGATGTTTTGGGGTGGGGGGATCAACCCCAGCACCCACACATGGCTGAGCCCACACCGTGGGGAGCACCGAGCAGGACCCAAAAGCGGGTGGTGAGGGGACGGGGGGTGGCCTTGGGTCACCCACATGCCTCAGCCCTAATCCGAAGCACCAGGGCAACAACAGCAGCTTAAGGGCTCCTTTTAGCAACAAGAATCAAGCGGCCTCAACCTGTTCCTTGTAATCCCCCGCAATCCCATTGGCCTGCATGCTTACACAACCAGCTGGGGGCTGTCCCCACAGGTCCACCCAGGGCTGCTCCTACGGGACGGGGACATCACCTCTGGGGTGGGTGGGGATGGCTCACCCAGGCCCGGGGCAGCCTCAGCCTGCAGAGCTGCACGCAGCGGTCCCCTTTAGAACAGGGACGTGCCACCGTGCCAGGCTCGCATCCATCAGCTGCAGCTTTGCTCTCTTGCAGGGTTCTGCTGAGCCCCATTCCCCAGAGCAGGGTGGGTGATGGGTGCCAGTAGGAACCAAGCTCGGTGACGGATGTTTCCGGATCCCGCTGAGGACCTCGCTCTCTCCTCATTACTCATGTTTGGCTCCTTCCCCCCGAGCGAGGATCCAGGAATAACAGTGCTGTCCCACAGCCTGCAGCCAGCACCCCGCCAAACCCCGACAGTGGGAGGGAGCACGGGGCCCTGAGAGCACGGTGCTGTTCGCTGCAGGGCAGGGAGGGAAGGAAGGAAGGAAAGAGGCTGGGACAGCATCCTGCATGCAGCCACGGGGAAGGGATGCTCCCGTGTCAGCAGGTTGGAGGCTGCAGGGTGTCAGGCTGTGCTGCTTTGGGGCTGTAACATCAGTTGGTGATGCTCACAGGCAAGGTTTTTGTCTTGGAGGTAAACCAGGAGATCCAATCCGGTGCCTTCACCGGACGGAAGAAGGATTTTAATCACTGTTTCAGCTGAGAATAGATCGCACAGACAGCTCTGGGTCTATCCTTCAACATGGAGATGCTGATGGAGAAGGGAGCACACCCCACCTGCAAACGGACCTCCATGCAGCACACAGCAGCACAGCCCCAGGAGTGCCATCCTGGGAAGAAAGCAGGCTCCATCTCACTCAGTAGGGCCCTTTCTTGGGGTGACAGCTGGCACAAAATGTGACCCGTGGCACTGTCTCCATGCAGGGCCAGGAGCTGGTGACATGGTGGCCTAGTAGGACTGCAGCCCATCCGTCACTCCAAGAGGCTTAGCCTGGGCTGCTGGCACTGAGCTGGCCCCACATCTCCAGCTGGGCATGGGGGGGAAGGGCTTGAGCCCACCACAGCTTGTGGACACACAGACAGATTCATGTCGGGGTGCCCTGAGCCAATTACTCTGCTTCAGAAAAAACCTGAAGCTTAACGAGCAGTCCCAATGTCCAATGAAGAAGTGACCTTGCCCAGTCCAGCACCCCAACCCAGAGCACCTCCTGGAGAGGGACACTGCTGGGGAACACCCCATTTCTGCCAAGCAGTGCATCCCTCTTCTGCTTTATCCCAGCACATCCCAGGCCCTCACACATGGCTCACCTTGGCCTTAACGGATGGCCAAATCCAGATGCCCCTACAGGACAAAGGCACTGCTACCCATGGGCTTTTCCCCTAGCAAGGCTTCCACTCTCCTCTTGTACCTCTGTTTCAGGCTGCAAACCCCTGGAGCAGCCCTGGGGAGCTGGATCCCAGAGATCTGGCTTGGAACTGGGTGAGAATTGAGGCCTCTCCCCACCCAAGCCATTCCAGCACTCCACGATATCCGCGGTGAGGTTTGCTCCAAACCCACTCGTCTCCAAGAGCTGTCACGACGCATCTTTGAAACGAACGTGTTTCCTTTCGGGTTGGCCTGGCAACTGCCTTCAGCTGCTTCATTGACTAATTGCTTAAGACACCACGAGCATCCCATAGACACAACCACGTCGGAACGTAGCAGGCATCGACCTCCTCCTCCGGGCACCTACAGGTGCCAGCATCATCCCCCAAACACATCCCGTGGATGACCAGGAGGTCGTCGGCCCTAGCTGAGCATGGAGAACAACATCATTTATGGGATGCAAAGCCCTCGCCACAGCCAGGAGCCACCTCGACCTCCAGCAGGACGGCTGGAGGAGCGTTGTGTCCATGAAGCAACAGCTCCAAGCTGCCTCTGCTGCTCTATTTTCGCTCCCTCCCGCACGGTGAGTCGGTGGATGCAGCATCTGCTCCTCAGCGGGCACCCGAAGCCACGTGACGATGACTGAGGGATGATCTCGGAGCTCTTTTCCTCCCAGGACGCTTTGTTTTATGTTGTTTTGAAGAGGGGAAGGCTCCAGGTTAGCGGCCTCCTCAGCCTCCTTTCACCGCCAGCGGTTGCATGCAGATCTGTCCAAGTGAGGTCTAACACCCTTAGGATATTCCGCGGGGAAGTACAGATGGGTATTTCCACACCGGGGGGCAGAGAGTGCTCCACGCTGTGTGGCTGCGCGAGCCACAACCCAACCTGGAGCCCAGGATGGATCCCAAGAGGATGGATGCTGAAGCCCTGGAGGAGGCTTGGCTTCAGGATCTGCTCCAACCACGCCAGGAAGGGCTGCGTGCAACATCACCCTGGTCCTGAACCCTTCATCTTTTGCTCGGCTACAGGGCGACACGTGAACCTTGAGGTGTTCCCAGAGCATCCTCAGCGGGCAGCACTGTGCCCCTGGCATCCCCCTGTGCCTTAGGGAAGGGGATGGTGCCCCAAACAGCCAGGCTGAGTCACGCTCCAACCACGCACCCCCAGGGCCCAGCTGTCCCCTGCAGCCAGCAGCGTGCCCAGGGAGGTGCCATGCTGTGCCACGGGGTAGGGAAGGGGACAAGGAGTGAGCACTCTGGGTCCGGAGGTTCGGGTGTGACCTGAGGATGCTGTCCTGAGGGCAGGGGGCTCTGGGGACAGCTCTCTCCTCCTGCAGGCAAAGGAGGCCCCGTGCCTTCAGACCACACTGCTGCTGGGGACGGCTTAGTGCAGCGAGCCCACCCTCCTCCTCCTCCTCCTCCTCCTCATGGCTGCAGGAGCGCGGGCACTGAGCCTGGCACCACCTCCCTGCAGGATTTTTTCTGCTTCCCAAACATCACTCCCCAGGAGCAGCAGCTCGCCAGGACTCAGCAAGGCGTGGGGACAGCCCTGCAGCATGACAAGCAAAGGGCGGGGGGAGGATGGGGGGGGGGGGGGGGGCACAGGGTGACAAGTGGGGGGGACACGGGGCACCTGTGGCAGCCAGCTCCCGGCTCAGGGCCCTTCAGAGCCCGGTGCAGTTGTGGCAGCAGCGGGCTCAGGGGAATAATCCCATCCTGGAGGGCTGCCAGGGCAGAACGCAGCGCTGCTGGAGGTGGGGCCGTGGAGGTGCACAGCATCTTCGCCTCCCGCCCCTCCTCCAAGGAACCCCAGGAGGGATCCGGCCCTCGGGTCAGCAGCAGGGCACGGGGCTGAGGACCTCCTCCGTCCTCAGGAAGCATCTCTTCCTCCTTCTCTGGGGTGCAGCCCCCGCCCCGGGGCACAGCGCGGAGGACGAAGGGCTGCAGCAGCCCCCCGAGGTTGGGAGCTGCCCACCGCAGCCCTGAGAGCCCCCGAAATCCCCGACGCACAGAGGGTGGGGGGGGCTCTGCAGGGTTCCCCAGCCCTCCACGCTATGCAGCAATCTGTCGGCACCTCCCCCGACGCCCCCCCCTCCCCAGCCGCAGGGCTGCTGGTGGACCCCCCTTTTCTCCATCAAGAGGGGCCCGACGCCCCCCCTCCCCCAGCCGCAGGCTGCTGGTGGACCCCCTTTTCTCCATCAAGAGGGGCATTTTGGGGGAGGGGCATTTTTGGGGAGGGGCGGGGTGGGTTTGTTATAACCGCAGAAGGAAGGACTGACAGATGTGCACACACATACACCCCCCCACACACAGCACACTGACAATCATGGAAGTCAAGGGACACGCAGTGCTTCAGCAACTGCGGGGGGGGGGGGGGGGGGAGGGGGGGGCTCCAGCCCCACTGAGCTGTGCTGGGGGTCCCCATCCTTCCCTCCCCCCTCGAAGCCAACCCTGCAGCACAGCAGCGGGGAGGACACATCTCCCTGCATTTGTCCCCGCAGCCCCAATGCAGCTGCGGGGAGCACAGCAGGGCAGCACCCCCCCGTGCCCCCCCCCACCCCACCACCCCTCCCCCTCCGCTGATCACACCACCAGCTCCGGCCGCACCATCCGCACCGCTGCGGGAGGGGTCGGCCGCCTCCGCAGCCATCTCTCAGCCGCGGGGATCGCTCCCATTTCCCCCTCCCCCGGCAATAAACACTGACCCCCCCCCTCCCGCTACAAAGCACGCCCGGCTGGCGGCGGTGCGACGGCAATAAACCCTACGGGACGGGCGGAAAGAGCCACGGCCGAAGGGAGCGGAGGGGGGGGGGAAATGGGGGAGGGGGGGGGGAGAGCGTCCCCACCGCTCCCTGCCCCTTTTTGCCTTTTTTTTTTTGGCTTATTTTTCCCCGGTGAAGGTTCCCCCCCCCCCCTCCGGCCGCCATCGGGGCGGTGCAATATCAGCTTGCAACAGCCGGGGAAGGAGGAAGCGAACCCCGCGCCGCTCCTCTCCCACCCCGCGGCCAAAAATAGCGACCCCGAAGGGCACCGAAATCCCCGAAGGGGGGAGGGGGTGGGGGTGGGGGAGGGTCTGGGGTGTGTGTGTGTGGGGGGGGGGGGGGGTGGCACCGGGGAAAAAAAAAATCATCATCGTTCGGATTTTGCAGCGAGGCAGGGTTTGGTGCAGACAAAGCGGCCTGGCAGCGCGGCGGCATTTCCGCACAGCCCCGTGCCCCCCCCCGCAGCGCTCAGACCCCCCCCCCATCCCACCCCCCACCCCCCCCACCCCGCAGTGGGGCCGCACGTCGCGCCCCGACGGGGCGACCGCTGCAGAGAGCTGCGGGCAGAGCGGCTCCAGCGCTTCTTCCTCCCCCACTGAACCCCCATTTCTTCCCCCCCCCCCTCCATCCTCCAGCGCTGCAGAAAAAAATCCCCATAGCTTCAAAACACCAAAATATGATCTATATATACATCCACATAAATAAAAAAAAAACAGACGGAGGCGGCGACCCTTCCCCCCCCCCCCCCCACCCCCCCCACCCCGGCCGGCTGTCCGCATGCCCTCCCGTTTGTCCCTTGCCCCCCCCCCCCACTGCTCCACCATCCGATGCCGCCCCCCACGCTCCGTATTGCGCATCCGCAGCATCCCCGCCCGCGGCATTTCCCCGCAGGAATCCCCCCCCCCGGGGCTCCCCCCAGTCGCTCTAAGCCCCCCCCCCCCCACCCTTCACCATCATTCCTCAATCCATCCATCCCCCCCCACCCCCCCGGGCACCCCTTCCAGCTCTTACTTTCTCCGACCACAGCCTTGAGCCCGATGGGGGCCATGTCGCCTCGCTGGAGGGGGGGTCCTCACCGATGCACGACGATGTGATTTGGGGGGGAGGGAGGGAGATCCCAAACACACGCACAAAGCTGCGGGTGTTGGGGGGCAGCGCTCCACCGCCTCCCCAGCGCCCGTCCCCGCGGCGCCGCTTTGGGGAGAAGGGGAGGGGGGCTGGGGTAGTGGGGGGGCACGGGGGGGGGGGGCACACGGCTCCACTGGCCGCGGCGGGGCTCAGCTGACTGCGCGCAGGGGGCGGGGACCGGGATGCGGGGTGTGGGGGGGGGGGGGAGGGGAGGAGGGATGCGCGTCACCGCGCTCCGCCCGCTGCCCGCCCCACTCCGCACCGCAGAGCCCGCCCCCCCTCCCCCCTAACCTGCACCCCCCCGAGGTGCGCACCCCCCCCCCCTCCGCGCCCCATTCTGCGATATTTTGCAATACTTTTTCGGAGATGTGGTTTTCTTTTCTTTCCTTTTCTTTTTTTTTTTTAATTATTATTTTTATTCTTTTTTTAATTTCTTTTTCTTTTTTTTTCTTTTTTTTCTCTCTGTTTTCTTTCTTTCTTTCTTTCTTTTTTTCAGTGTTTTGTAATATCTTGCGATATCGTGCAACTTCCCCTTCACCTTTTTTCATAGGGCAGTAAGAAACCTTCTCCAGTTCCCCTCCCCCCAACCCCCCCCCCCCCCCTCCACGCTTTGCTGGTTCAGGTTTATATTGCAGCAGAATGTCCCCCCCACGGCGCTGCAGGGGATGCAGACACTCGTGTTTCTCCTGCGGCCACCCACACGTGATGGGCAAGGAGCAAGAGCTGTGTGCTCATGCAGTGCTGGCTCCGTGCTCCTGGGGGCATTCCCCCGGTGGGGGGACGGGGTGGGAGGGGGATGTAGGGTTCCCAACCTCACGCCCTGTGCCCACGACCATGGTGGTGCCCATTCCCAAGCTCCACGCCACGCTGGTGCCTGTGCCAGTGCCCATGCCCCATGTCCTATGCCTATGACCCTTGCCCCACCTTGCCCCATGCCCTACATCCCACACCCACAGTAGTGCCCATGCCCCATATCTCACGTCCCATACCCTATGCCTATGACGGTGCCCATGCCCCATGTCCCATTTCCCATACTCACAAAGGTGCCCATGTCCCATACCCTACGCCCATGATGGTTCCCGTGCCCATACCTCACGTCCCACACCCACCTACGCCCATGACAGCACCCGTGTCCCACGCCTGCACCTGCAGGAGCTACGATGCCGAGCATGGAGGGTGCGTGGGGATGCAGAGCCCAAGAACACAGTGCCAGCTGTCTGCTGCATGCCCACACATCCACCTGTGGCCTTATTTCTGCTCGCCATCGGCCTGGGGCTATGCCGTGGGCTGATGAGCTGCCGTTGCAGCAGGTTGCAGCACACAGATGGCTCAGAAGGGGCTGGTAGGTAGAAGGAGCCGGGCTGCAAAGCTGCTTCCCTCTTGTCACCGCAGGGACAGCAGCAAGAGGAGGACGCAGCCCTGCAGGTGAGCCCTGGGCCAGGCGGGCGTCTGCATCCATCCCCCACTTCCACACCCGTTTTATTCCACGCTTCGTTAAAAATAAGCTGGAGTTTGGTTTGTCAGAGCCATCAGCCTCGCTGCCAGCCACCCGCTATAAATACCAGGCTGCTATTTACAAGCGAGGTGTTTATACGGCTTTCCCATCTCGCATCAGGACGAGCATTATCCCTGTGTGGGCAGGAACAGCTCAGGAGCCCTGACCTCGGGGACCCTCCTCTCCTGGGCTCAAGGGGTGGATGGGGTGTTGAGGGCTGGGGGGTCGGGAATGGGGGTGTCCTGCAGACGGTGGGCGCAAGGTGGGGAAGGAGGCTTTGGGTGCTCCATCCAGAAACACCATGCTCCTGACAGCTAGGAGGTGCTGGCTTTGGGGTTTGGGGGCTGGATGGGGTCTAAGGGATCTGCATGGAGCCCACGGCCACGCGGCCCCAGCCCTATTCTTGGGTGCGGCAGTGTCACTGGAGGAACTCCGCCTAAAATCCGGAGGGAGGGCACAGAGCCGAGAGCAGGGTCATTGTCAGCATCCTGAGCGAGCTAACGCTGGTTTCCCTGAAGGATGAGTAGCTCTGCGGGCTGTGTGCTCCCTCACACGTGTCTGGGGACAGCGTACCCACAGAGCACCTATAGAGAGATCAGAGAGCGTGAGCATCTCCCCGTGCCCCCGCAGCTCTCTGCTTCCATCCCCAGCGGCTGCACGGGGCTGGCAAAGCATCTCCAGCGCTGCCGCTGGAGGCAGTGGGAGGTGATGGAGCGAGAGGGGGAGGTGGGGTGGGGGGCAGGTCCCTGTGTGCCCGCAGCCCCGGTGCCCTTGGGACACCTAACAACTATTGCTTCCAGCACCATGTCCCAAAACCCACTCCCACGGTGGTCCCCAGACTGTGCCCCGTGCTCATGTTGGTGCCCAACCCCCACCTCCCCCCCCCCCGCCCCCCACGCAGGCTGCACCGGCCCGGCTCCAGCTCCTGCCATGCCTGCTCGCAGGCTACCAGTTATCCCAGTGCCGACCAGCAGAGGGGACCGGTGATCCACATTAGCCACCAGTGCCCCGCACAAGCCCCAGCCCCGTGGGTGCCATTAACCCACCCGGGGCTGCCCCCCCCCCCCCGGCATCCTCGGAGCTCCTGCGCTGCTCTCACTGCACCGCTCGAGTTTGACTGTATGTTTTGCAGGGCCCAGGGTTGCATTCAGCCACAGCCATGCTTGGAGCTGGTCACTGTGCCACCACCATGGCCATGCCCTGTGCCCACGTCCTGTGCCACGAGGGGGTGCCCCATTCTCATCCCCATGGCCCATAGCCATGACCATGGTCGCACCCCATTCCCTGCGCTGATGCCCGTGCCCCATGCCAGTGTCCTGTGCCCTTGTCCCATGCTCTGTGCCCATATCCTGGACTAACGTCCCATGCCTGTGTCCCATGCCCTGTCCCCATTCCCTGTGCCCACGTCCCACGTTCTGTCTCCATGCCCTATGTCCACGCCCCCTTCCCATCCCCTTGCCCTGAACCCATGGCCACTGTGGTGCCCATTCCCACACCCCATGCCGCGTTGGTGCCACACTGGTGCCCATCCCCGCATCCTACATCCTCTGCCCCACACCCTGTGCCCAGGCCCCAAGGAGCACGCTGTCATGGAGGGCTGCGTTCCCGAGCTGCAGCCGCAGCTGGGGGGGATCAGTCCTGCCCAGGCTGCAGCCCTGAGTCAGCGCAAGCCGGAGGCGCGGCAGCCCTGATTCAGCACACTTTAATCGCGGCGTTATCTCAGAGTGCTGCTCCAGCCCCATAAATCCTGCTGAGGCCAGAGGGATGCGGGGTGCCCCAGCCCACGGGACCTGTCCCCACAGCCAGGGACGCAGCCGGGCAGAGCTCCCCGTGGTCTTATCAACACAGAGAAGTTGCACTGCAGCGATTACATGGCTGTTAATTATCGCAGAATACCAGCCCCCACAGCACGACCTGGGAGGAAAAGGAACAACACGGAGCTTGCTTCTCATGTCAGAGAACGGGAAATAAATCTTCGCTGCACTGACAAACCTCACCCTGCAATGTACCCCTGCGTGTAATGACCGCAATAGCTCAGCACCTGGATTGCAACGCCCGTCCTGCAGGCAGCGCGGGGAGCACAAGGGGACGGCGTGGCTTTGTCCCCACGGTGTCACACTGAGCAGATGCCACGTGTGCACTGAGGGCTGTGCTGCATCGGGGGCTGTCTGGGATGCTGGCGGTGACCGCGTGGTCCCAGCAGCTGCCTGGCACTGGAGTGCATTCATCTCCCAGGCTGCAGGCAGAGGGAAATCCTTCATTCCCAAGGCAGCTCGTCCAACTGATAATTTAGGCAGCTCCAGACAGATAAGCATTATTTACATCTGTTTAGTGAGATGTAATTAGCTGTGTTGATTAGGCTGTATCACAGTGCCATTTTTAAAAATGTCTCTAAGTGGAAAGAAAGGGGGAGGGGGGGGCACGCAGGGGACAACATGGGACAGGGAGTTATGTGCATCAGCCATCCCTTGGCTCTCTCAGCGTGCCCATCCCAAAAGTGCCCAACCCAGAGCCTGGGGCTTCCCTGGCATGCAGTGGGGCTGGAGGCAAATACCATCCCCTGGAGCTCAACGGGGACAGGCTGTGTGTCCTGGGGACAGCCTGGAGACAAGTTGAGGATAGACTTGGGATAGGCTGGAGACAGGCTGGACACAAGTCAAGGATAAGTTGGGGATAGGCTTGGGACAGGCTGGGGACAAGTTGGAGTAAGATAGGAATATGTTGGGGTTAGGTTGGGGACAAGTTGGGGATAGACTGGGGATAGGTTGGAGACAAGTTAGGGATAGGCCTGGGACAGGCTGGGAATTGGTTGGGGGCAGGATGGGGACAAGTTGGGGATAGGCCTGGGACAGGCTGGGAATTGGTTGGGTGGACATCAAGGTTGTGTCTGCACATCTCACCCAGCCACCATGGGCTGGAGCTCAGTGCTTGGCTGCTCCCAGTTGTCCCCCAGTGAGTGGGCAGCTCTCCCCATCCTTTCCTCCTCGGGCACCAACGGGGCCATGGGAGCAGAGGAAGCCCGGACCAGAAATGCGTGCAGGGACAATTTCCTCTGCAGACAGGAAAGCTCTGAGCAGTGCTTCAAGTGATGCTGCTGCTGAGCTTCGAGCGTCCAGACGCTTCCTGTGGTGACAAAAGGCTTCCAGCTGAAGTTCCTTCATTTCAGCCCCAAAGGCTCTGCAGCCAAGTGTGTCCCTGCCCCCGCTGTCCCCTATGGGGCCATGGGGCTGGGCTTGCTGTTGGGACACAGAAATGCCCTTTGTGTGTGCACCATCGACGCTCTATTTCTGCACACGGCAAACATCGCCTTCCTGTCCACAGATCAGCAGCATCACTGCTTTCTGCTTCCCACCTTTCAATTAAAGGCCTTTTCCTATGGAAGATGCACAGCAGCGGGTGAAGGAGGCAGGGTGAGTGCTCAGCCCACAGCGCTGCAGTGGTTACCTGCATTGATTTCTCAAAGAAAAAAAACAAACAAACCCAAGTGCTTTACACCGCTTTTTGGTCTGCTGGGCAGGACTGTGCAGTTCACACGTATTGCACACTGAATCTCCCATGAGATTTCAACACTTTGGCCAAGCAAACGGGCACGTTGCTGGGGGCAAAAGAGGGAAAGAGGCAAGGCTTTGTTCTCCCAGGTGCCAACGCAAGCAAGCGGGTGCCACACGGGACCGTGCTGGTGGCCATGGGCATCATCCCCTCCTGCACAGCCCGTGGACGGCACAGAGCTGCTATTTCGGGCCGCGTAAACAGGATGCATGGTGCACAGCCACCTCCACCGGGTAAACAGGCAGGGAACAGCCGGAGCGCTACGCCTTGGCCTCCTCCTCTTCCTCCCCACGGCACAGCTGCACCCGGGGCCGTGGGTCCGTCCCACGATCCCTCCTGCACAGGGGATCCCGCACTGAGCTTCCGCCTCCTGCCCTGGGAAGGAGCGGCATCACAGCAGCGTTGGGAGGAGCTCCGCACCGTTTCCTCCGTCCCCTTTCGTTCCCTTTGCGGTGCGCAGCAGCCTGGGGACCCACGGCAGTGCCCGGCCCCACTGAGCTTGTCCAGCGGGGTTTTCTGGGCTGGTGGAGCGTAACCCATCTCTGAAGTTTGATGAGTCCTCTGCTGTGGGTGCTGCTGGCACCCTGCTGCTCCATCCCCGCGGCTGCAAAGCGTTCTGGAGCCATGGGGGACGCATGGAGGCTTTCCCCTCGCTCCCCCCCCCCCCTTCCCTCCCCAACCCCCCACTTTGAGCTGAGCTCCACGCCGAGCTGGGTGTGGGCTCACAGGTAGAGCGCGTGTTGCAATCGCCCTCTGAAGCAATGTCAGAGCGGAGGCCGCTGCCAACAGAGCTGGTTTGCCCGGCGCCAGGAGCCGCAGGAGCTGGCACGGAGCCTGCAGCGCTGGGGGGGGGGGGGCACACAGAGGTGCTATTTGGGGATTAAAACCGAGGTGCTGCCCCCCCCACCCTCCCCGGTCTTTACAGCGCTCAACCTTCCTCCAGCCCATCCCATCGCGCGCGAAGGCGGAGTTGGGGGGGGTGGGGGGGGGGGTGTTGGGGGCAGCGGGCGCGGCCGGGAACGGAGCGGAGCGGAGCGGAGGGAGTGTCCGGGGGCGGCTCCGCAGCGCCGCGGCCGCCAGAGCCGGGACCGCACCATGGGGCTCCGCTCCTCCTGAGCCCCGCGCTGCCCCAAAGAGCCCCCCCACCCCACCCCACCCCGCCCCCCCCCCCCGGCCCGGCGCCATGGGCGATGTGCTTTCCTCTCACCTGGACGAGGGCCGCCGGCAGCACATCGCAGGTGAGCGCCCGAAACTCGGGAAGGGGGGGGGGGGACCCCAGAGGTGTGCGAGGGGCACCGCCGCGTGTTGCCACCCGCGCGCCCAAACTTTTCCTCCAACTTTCCGGTTCGTTTCGTATCATTTATTCCTCCTCTTATTTACTGCTCTAATATTTTTCTCCTGCCCCCCCCCCCCCCCTTTCCTCCTCAAGCCATCCCCTCCCCTGCCCTTTGGGGGGTGGGTGTCCGGGTGGGGGGCACTCCCTCCTCCCGTCTGAAAGCCGCAGTTGTGCGTGGTGTTTGTGTTGGCCCCGCTCGGTGGGGAGGACGGGATGCTGGCAGCACGGTTGTAAAGGGGTTTTGCTGGAGTTTGGGATCCCTAAAGATACTTTCTGCATATGGGGGAGGCTCCCCCAGACAAACTTCGTGCTCCCTGCCGCGGACAGGGGGCTCCTCCAGGGGCTTTGGGGTGGCTGGGAGCAGGAGGGTGACAATGGGGTCATTGAGAGACCCTGACGGACGATGCCGGAGCTCGGACAAGCGTGGTTTTGTGTGGAGCTGCCCGCGGGGCCGTGCGTGACCCCCAAAACAGGGTCACCCTCCTACCCCCCCAGCCCTGCCCTCGCCAAGGCTCACTTCCATTACCGCAGCTCAACCTGCGGTCCCTTTGCTCCCAAACCTCTCCCCACCCTGAGCACCCCACGTGCCGTGCCCCACGCAGCAGCGTGACCCGCAGTGTCCCGGTGCGGTGCCAGGGAGCGGCAGGGACGCGGCTCTCACTTGCCGTCCCCACATTTCACTGCGTGATGGCTCTGAAGTGGGGAGCAGAGCCCACCCCTCCTGCCAGGCCCCACGGCCGGCTCGCAGGAATGCTTACGTGGTATGTGGAGCAGCAGGACGCCAGCAGGTTTGCGAGCTTTGAAGCCCAGCCTGCCATGAGCCGTGTGTCTGCGCGTTGCACGGCTTTGGGGCTGCAGGCTTCCTGATGTGCTGTACCCCAAAGCGTGTCCCACTGAAGTGTGTCCCTCTCGCAGTCCCAAGGAGCTCGGCTGCGTGGGGTTCCCACCGGGAAGCTCTCTGCGGGGCCGCACGTGGGGTGTCTGCAAGGCAAGCAGCCCTGGGGTGTTGCACTGTGGGATTCAGCCCACGCGTGGAGGTCTGGGGGCTGCGGGTGACTCGCTGGGGGTCTGTGCACTGTAGCTCTGAGGGTTTGGGGTGGGAGGACACCTACACTGGGACCCCCCCGGGAGAGGCTGGAGCCCGCCTGCTGTCTGCACCATGCACCTTTGGGCTGGGCTGGGCGCTGGGTGGAAGGGCTGCGGGCTGGGAGGGGCGGGCGGGCGGGCAAGGCACGACTTGCTGTCAGGCATGCAAAGCAATTGGCAGGGCAAGCACAGGGCTTTCCTGCTGGCACGGCCTGTTTGCTGCTTGCTGTGCAGGCACCCGGAGCTGGGAGGGGGCAGTGGGGTGCGAGCTCTGTAGCAAGAATGGGGGATCTGGGACCCCGCTGCTTTGCTGTGCTCCTGCAGCCCCATTGTGTTGGGGATGGTGCAGGGTGGGCGCGCAGCATGCAGTGGGGAGCAGGTGAGAGCTGGGATCAGATCTGTCTCCGCTGCTGGGAGTGGGGGTGGGCTGTGGGGGCCCTTCTGTTTTGGGTGCAGCTGTGCAGGGAGCAGCAGTGGCAGAAGGGCTGTGGTTACAGCGGGGTGGGTTTTTTTGGCAGCTCTCGTCTTTCTCTTGGGGACCACAATGCTGGGGGGCTGTGGTGGTGGGAGGGGCTTCCTGCTGCTCCCCGTCATCCCACCCTGAGTCATCCACACTTGTTTGTCAGCATCCTCTGGCTGCCTTCCTCCTCCTCATCCTCCACTCTGTGGGTGGGGACACGCACCCACCTTGCTCACGGGCTGGAGCAGGCATCATCCCCTCTCCTTGTTCCAGCGTGCCCAGCACGGGCACTGTGGCAATGGGGACGTGAGGGTGGGGGGAGCAGGGTGCCAGCAGGAAGAGAGGTCACAGGCAGGACCTGTGTCCCTCCATGTCCCTGGCACCATACAGATCTGGTGGGCTTCTGCAAGAGGTCCTCAGTGCCACAGCAGCTCCGTGGGCTGGCAGGGAGCAGCTGGGTGCCCTGGCTGTGGCTTGCTGAAGCACAACTCGTGGTCCTTTGCAATGGCTTTGGAGCATCTCCAGCCAGCATTGTGCCAGGGGTGCTGAGCAGCCAGCAGCAATGATGGCCCCGGGATGCCCCAGCTCTGCACGTTGGGTGCTGAGCTCCCTGTAGATCCAGGGAGGTCGGGAGGATTCTCATTCTGAAGTGTGTGTCTCCTTTCATCACTCAATAAATAACTTCCCTGGCATGCTGGGGCTGTGCACCAGTGGGGAATAGCTGGTTCTGGCACGCCAGGGCTCACCTGCAGCCGCCGTGTCGGAGCATGGGGTGTGCTTGGAGCCAGCATGTCGGGGCACAGGGGAGCCCAGTGGGTCCCCTCCTGTGTGGGCAGGTGTTGGGAGCCCTGCTGCCCCGAAACAGGAGGGGCTGAGCCTGGATCTCTGCTGAGAGCTCCCCTTGGGCTCTCAGGTAGCCCCTGAGCACTGCATTCAGCCACCCCTGCTCCTGCTGCACTGCCCAAGCGAGCAAAGCACGCAAAGCCCTCTGCCTCCATCCCGTCCCCACATGGCTGCAGAGGTCTCAATGACTCTGCAAAGGGACCCCTTCCCATTCCCATCCCCTGCAGCATCCCAAGACCTGACCAGTTCCCATCGTGGGGGAACCTCGCTGCCTCCCCCGAGCTCTCCTCACACCTGGATGTCCCCGTACTGCCCCATGGGAAGAGCCAACGGGAGGAAAGGCCAGAGCACGGCTGCTAACAGCGAGCAGATTTCCTGCAGAGCTGCTCAAGGACGGAGCAGGAGGAAGGAGTAAAGCTCCACCTTTTCCCCCCTTTGGAAAGGGAGAGGGCGGTGGCACTCAGCGCACGGTGGCAGAGCTCAGTGCCCATCCCTGTGTCCCAAAACGGGGATCTCCCCCAGCTGCTCAGCTGTGCGGGTGCTGCAGTGTGGGGTGTCCCCATCAGGGAACAGGAAGCTCTCCAGCAGCAGGGGCAGGAGCCGAGAACAGGCTCAGGGCTGTTTTGTTCAAATACCTCTTTTTTTTTTTCCCTTTTCCTTTGACGTACATAAAAGTCTTTGTTTGGTCTCCTCCCCCGGTGCTGGATTGGGTTTCCCGCTGGCACTGGGTGCGTGCCAGCTCCAGCTCTTCTCCTTGGGGCTGGGAGAGGTAGGGGGGGTGGGGGCAGGAGGGATCACCTGCTCGTGTACCCCCCCAAGTCCATCCTCCTCTTGCTGTCTGGGAGCACAGGACACTGCGTGGGTGACCGTGGGCTCAGCCAAGGGCGACGGGCACAGCCCCAGAGCTCAGGGAGCTCTCAGCTGTAGGTTCTGCCCAGTGCAGAGCTGGGGTTGGACTCAGTGATCCCAACGCAGCCCCGCAGAGGCCCCAAATGCTGTTTGATATTCAGATGTTGCATTCCTCGCGTGCAGCCCTGGTGCACGCAGTCCCTGGGCAGCAGCAGGAGGCAGGCAGACACCCACCCCAGCAGTTCCCAGGCTGCACGGCCGTGCTTTGCTTGCTGTTTTGCTCTCTCCCCCGTGGATTTCATGAGCTCCTCCTGCTCTCCTCAGGTTTATTTGCTTCGGGCTCAGAGCACCGCCGGGAAACCACACACTGGGAGGGGGCGCAGCCCCATAGGGACTGCACTGTGGTGCCACATCCCTGGGGACACCACGGTGGGGTGGGGTGGGGGGGATACGAGCCCACGTCCCCGTGCTCTGTAACCCATTCAGGTGGCTGTTGGGTGACCACTGACTCTCACGGTGATGGATCTGTGGGCAGAGCCCAAACCAGCTCTTGCCTGAGCCCTGCCGGTTTCTGCCTGGTTTCCCTGCCTTGTCCTTTTTGCCCTTCGAGTTTGGGATGAGGGTGTTAAGGGCTGAGGTCACGGGATGCAGTAGCACTGCTGTGCCACGTCCACCACCTGGGCTGATTTGTCTCTCGTTTAACCCCAACTCCCTGGATGGTTTGAGGGCTGAGGATGCCGTCCTCCCACGGTTATCAGAGCAGGGCTGCTGGGCACAGCCCGTTGATAGAGCGAACAAAGAGCTGCAGCAGGCCCTGCCAGCAGCATCCGCCCTCTGTTTGTTCCCCAGCAGCTCCGGATAAACTTAATCTAAATCCTGATAATGCCATGGGGCAGAGAGGGGCAGCTTGGCCGGGGGGTGGGAGTGGGGGTCAGGCTGGCTGGGGATGCGGGCACAAGGATGGAGCGGGGTGGGGGGGGGTGCTGGGCTGGGGCTGTGTCAGGTCCATGAGCACCAGATTGTGTTTTCTGGATGGAGATTGAGATTGGGATTCCCGAAGCTCTGACCCACAGGCTGGGGATTAGCCGGGCTGGTGCTGGATTATTGCAGCAGGGAGGTGAGGTGCCCTTGTGCTGCTGCTGGCACACCTGGCCCCACACCTCCTGTGCATCCCATCCCCCGTTGTGCCCCCCACCCCCATCATGTTTTGCCCCTTCGCTGAGGGGTCCCCGGACACGCTGCCCACATAGCACTGGGATTTGGGGCATGCACACGTGTCAGGTGGGCTTGGACCAGGGGGGCCGCACCCCCCTCCCAGCACTCTGATCGTTGACCCCCGTGGCCGTGGTGGGGGCATGCAGGCGGTGGCACAGTGCTGGGGCTTTCCTCGGCCCGCTGCTGACTCAGGCACTGTGGGCTCAGCCAACCCAGGGCTGACTCAATGGGCCTTTTTATCCTTTATTTTTTAATGATTATTTCTTTTTTTACCCTGCGCCGCAAGGAAAATTCCTGCCCTTCAATGAGGCTTTGCTTGGGTGCCCCCTGCTCCCCTTTCTTCCTTGTGCAAAGGAAAGCTGGGGGGGGAATGAAGGGGGAGGGGGGGTTGGGATTTCCAGGGCAACCCCCCGATGTGGTTCAGTAGTGGGGCGTGGGGGGAGGAGGGGGAGGATGTGATCCCTGGAGGATGCATCTGGCACGGGGTGCAGGGCTTACGAAACGGGATGTGGGCTGAGGGAGAGGTTGGGGCGGCGTTCCTGCTCGGATGTGTCAGCCCATGTGTGTGGGGGCAACGGCTGCGTCCCTCTGTCCCCTCCGTGTGGGACTGCTGGGGGACCCCACAGATCTCTGGGGCTCAGGCACAGCACACTGCTCCTTCCCATTGCTCCTGGGGGGTGGGAGCTGAGCGGACCTGAGGCACTGCAGGTCCCACGTGTGGCAGAGGGAACGCTGGCTGTGTCCAGCTGGCTGCGGGGCCACGACCTGCCTGCTGGCCCTGTCCTCACCGTGTCCCTGCTGTTGTCCCTCTGTGTCTGCAGGCAGAGCTGACCTCCCCACTGCCAGCCCCGCTGACTCGGCAGCCACGGCTATTTACGGCGTCACTCTCATTTTCACATGATTTCCAAGGGAATGAGGCACACGGGCTCTGACCACGTACTGGTGCCTCGAGCAGTGGGGCTGACAGTGGGGCCCAGCCCTTCCCCTTCCATCCCTTTTGCTTGGGGCTGGGAGCAGGCAGCTCTCTTGGGGTCAGTGGGTGCAGCAGGCCCTGGGATGCAGTGGGTGATGCAGCCCAGATGTGCTAATCCCTGGTCCGTGGCTTTTTTTTTTCCCCTTGGCTTTGTTCTGGGAGGTGCGTGGGGCTTTGAGGTGCTGCACTGCCCTCCAGCTCGCTGCCATCCCAGCACAGAGCTCAGCTCCCACCCCACATCCGTAGGGCTGAGAGCCTCTGTGACCAAACCGTGACCCCTTCTTGAGCCAGGCAGAGCTGCGCACACCCCTGGGAGTGCCAGCTCTGTGGGGCCGCCCCGAGCACTGTGCCCCTGCCCTGGGCTGGCACTGCTCCCGGCACACCACTGCATGACCAGTCCGAGCAGTGGGCAGAGCTGGTTTCACCGAGACGAGCCCTGGCAGGACGCAGGAAGAGCAGAGCTGAACTCCGTGCGTGTACCTGCTGCCATGGGGCACAGCATCACACCCGGCCTCGTGGCACCTTCTGTCACCCAGCTCACCCTTTCTGGGGGGGGGGGGGGTGGGACCCGTGGGCAGAGCAGTGCTGAAGCCTCTGCTGAAAGCCCAGTGGACCCCAATTGGGGCAGGGACCAGCAGATGCCAGCACCCTCCGGGCCCCCCACCTCCCCGCAGTGCACCCCGTGTCTGGGAGATGCAGCGCTGTTGGCAGCTTCACTGAGAACCTTTTGTTTCACTATCTGCAAGTAATTGACTTTTGCTTTCCCATTTGCTTAAGACCTCTTAATTGGCCCCGTTGTTAATCGGAGAAGAATGAGTGACTAAGCCGTCTGGACAGAGCGGGGGACGCTTTTTTTCTTTCTTTCTTATTTTTTTTCCCATGAACTGAAAGGAAATGAAACCTCAAAACGTCCCTCTAAATCTCAGCTGTCAACGTCGCTGCCCGGAGCGACCATTCCACGTGGTGGACGTGGGCATGGGCTGGCTGCACACCAGGCTGGTGCTGCGAGGGTGAGGAATCTCTCTCCTGGTCCGAGCCAGCTCCTCGCTCCTTGCACGTGGAGGTGGTGCACGGTGAATCCTCTCAGCATCCTTCCAAAGCTGCGGAGGAGATGGGGCAGCCTGCAGCTGGCAGCCTCAGCTCTTCCCCCGTGACGCATCCAGGGCAGAGTTGAGCAGAATTCAAACTGGAGGCCCCCGTGTGCTCACGGGACCTCCGGGAAAGGCCGTCCTTTTGCTGGCAACCCGTCCCCAAAACGCCCGCCAATGCTGTGTTGTGGAGGAGGCACAGATGGGGTCTGGAGCTGGGCAGGGTGCTGTGTGGGGCCGGGTACCCGTGGGGCAGGATGCTTGTAGGGTCGGGTGTGTGTGCAGTGCTGTGCCACGCTGGTGCTGAGCAGTGCGGGTGGCACAGGGCTGGCTTTTGGGTGCTGTGCCAGCACCCGCTGACTCAGGCTGTGGGAGTCCCTCCGGCACCTCCAGATTCCATCGTGCTGAAGTCAGGCAGGGACGGGGGGGCTGTGGGGGCAGCCAGGCTTTGTGGGGGGGGGGGGGGGGTGCGGGAGCCTGCTGAGCACCACAGTGGGTGTCCACCCCTTGCAGGGTGGGGGGCAATGTTTGGGTTGTCTTGCCTTCTGCTCTGCCCTGAGTGTCTCCAGCCCTTCCACGTGCCATCCCTGATGATGGCATGGTGGGTGCTGAGCGTGCCCCCCCCCCCAACAATTCCCAGCCTCCTGGAGCCCCTTCCTGTGGGGCTGCACAATGCTCAGGAAGCGCCGTGGTGCCGGAATGGCCTTAATGTCAGGAATTTCCTGCCTGGGAGAGGAATCCGAGGCATTAATGTGAAGGGCCAGAAAAGAAAAAGGAGGCTGCGCTCACCCTGGGCTGGATGGGGAGGACAGAGGGCAGCGGGTTCATGCTGGCTCCGTGCTGAGCCCTGCTCCTCCGGGCACGAGGTTGGACGGGTGTGAAAATGCAAATGTGCCCAAATCTGCGCTGTGAGATGCCAGAGCTGTGCCTGTGGGGCTGCTCCCCGTGGGGCACAGAGGTGCTGGAGGCCCCACAGCGACGTGGCTCTTCGGGGAGCACAAAGGACATCCTAACTCTGCTCTTCTTTTGCAGAGAAGACCGGGAAGGTGCTGGGGGAGTTCTCCCGCTGCTACAGGGAGCAGTATGGGGTAGCACTCTTCAACAGCGTCCGCTATGAGATTGAAGGCAATGGGGGGCCGCAGGCACAGCTGCTGCACCGCAAGGTAAGAGCTCAGATTCGGGATGAAGGCCCAGCTTCATCTTCCTCCCTCTGCACTGAGCAGCCCCAGAAAAATGGAGGCACCATGGGGCTGGGAGAGGAGCCCCGAGGAGAAGGTGGTGGGGGGGGTCTCTGGCCTGCGGGGGTCCCCTGAAGCTTTCTGCTGTGAGCACACCCAGCAGCTCGGGGTGGATGTGGGTCTGGCTGCAGGCACTCCTTTCTGATATGGAGCTTTTGGGAACTGCTCATACCCTATAAATCCCTGGGTGAGGCTGCAGCTGTAGGGCATGGCTGGGTTGTTGTAGGCTGCCTTTCCTCTGCTGCTGGGTACAAGCCATGCTTCAGCAGTAGGAAGGGGATGAAATCGCTCCTGAGAAGCTCTCAGCCTGAAATGCCTCCACTGCCCTACTTTAAGTGCCATCAAGTAGCCAGAAAACATTCCCAAAGTCCCTCGTAGGAAGTTGGCATCACTGCAGCCTTCGGGAGCACAGGAGGGCAGGGTGTGCAGGATGGGCACACACAGCCATGGGTGTTCAGAGAGTCACAGAACCACAGAATATCCCGAGTGGGAAGGAACCATTGGGTCCAACTCAACGGGAGGGGGACACCTTACATGAGGACCGGAGTGGTGGCACTCCCGGTGTGTCCCGACCGGCGCGGGTGTAGCAATGTCCCTGCTTGCCCGGGTGTGTCAAGCAAAATAAAGGTGTGGAGGGACGAGTTCCTGAGCAGGAACAGGGAGCCTAGTGTCCGCAGGGAGGAAATAATCGGGTCATCATTGCTTGGCTGATGCCTTCTTCGGGTGGTGCCTCCTGAAACAAGCCCAGGAATGTCTGAGAAGTGGCAGCAGCGCGGGGGTCAGGGACATGGTGCAGCACTGGGCTACAAGTAGGGCCAAATAAGACCAAGAAGGACCAAATAGAAACAAACAGGGCCAATTAGGACCAAGTAGGGCAAAAAGGATCAAGTAGAATCAAATGGGACCAAACAGGACTAAATAGGACCAAGAAGGACCGAATAGAAACAAACAGGGCCAATTTGGACCAAACAGGACCAAGTAGGACCAAGAAGGACCAAGTCCAACCAAGTAGGACCAAACAGGACCAACTTGGACTGAACAGGACTAAGCAGGAGTAAATAAGACCAAACAGGGCCAAGTAGTGCCAGACAGGACCAAGTCCAACCAAATAGGACCTAACTGGACCAAGCAGGACCAAGCAGAACCAAATGGGACCAAAGAAGAGCAGGCAGGAGATTCCTGCTGCAAGAAATCCCCTCTGCAGAGCAGCATGCATTGGCATCTGGTTTGGTGACAAGCTCTGGGAACAGGACCTGGTGCAGGCACACCTGCACGTGGGAGCGATGCAGGGACAGCCCTTGGGGCAGAGCAGGGCTGCTGCAAAGCTCTCATCTACCCCCATCCCTGAGCATCCTCCTCCTGTGTGTGCCGCCGCCTCCCTGCCCCTCCTTGCAATTTGCCACATTCCTGCATGTCCCAGATGTTTGCTGGTTGAGGCAGGCTCAGGGCTCCAGGGTGCAAGTGAGGTCCTTGCAATGGGCTGAGCCGTGCTGTATGGGCTGCCCCTGAGGGATGCTGATGGGAGCTGGCATCACCTTGGCTCTGTTGGACCTTCGCTGTTCCCATCTCTCTCGTGACCTTTGGGTTGGAGATGTCACCTAGGTGTCCCTTTATTCCTTTGGGAAATGCTTTGATTGAAGGGAAGGGTGGTACTGTAGGGCTGTCAGCCTGCTTGCTGAGCCAGGGTGCTCCCCTAAAGCAAAGCAGGTGCTCCTTGGTGAAGGGGTTCGGTGTCTGGGGAAGGAAACGAGGGGAGAAATGTCCATCATCAGCATCATACTGGGTGCACACTGGTGCCCACAGTGGCTGCTGTGGTGGGTGGGGGATGGAGAGCCAGCTGCTGGCTGCTCACGCTGTCAGGAGTGCTCTCAGCTCTTGTTTATATTCCCGGAGTCATAAAAATTCCTGAGACGCATTCTTGGCTGGCTCATGGATGGTGTCAGCTCCCCCTGCGGGGGCTTGGAGGGGCTGCTCGGCCCCGAGATGTGGGATGGCCTCATCCTGCTCTGTCCCTGCAGCCTGGGGCATTCCAGCATCATCCAGAGCTGGGATATAGGGGATGGCCACCTCTATGGCTCTATGTGTGAGCATCCCCTGCAGCTCTTAGAGCATCACCCAGAGGCACTATTTAGGCATCTGTGTTTGAGGGGCAGTGGGGTGGGTGCTCCCCATCGCCTCCGTCCCCGTATCACAGCACTTCTCCTCCTGGCAGGTCCCGCTGGAGGACCACGTCATCTACTCGGGCAACCTCTTCCAGTACATCGAAGAGAACAAGAAGTGGAGGAACCGCTTCTGCGTGGTCCCACACAACTATGGGCTGGTGCTGTACGAGAACAAACTGGTGAGGATGGCTCCAGCACCACCACCTCCTTGCATGGGGCTGTCACCCGTGGGTGATCCTGCCCATGTCCTCCCTCTGCTCCCCGTCCTCCTCCGGGCTGACTTCCCTGCAAGGATGGACACCCTGTGACCATCGATGATGTTTCCTGGTGGCCCTTGGTGTTTCTGAGCTGCCCTTTGAGCTTTCCTTCCCCATCAGTCCTGATGGAGGAGGACAAACACTCTTTCACCCATCTCCCATGGGTGAAAGAGAGCCCCGCTGGGTTCTCCCCGTGCCGTACTCATGCCCCTCGCCACCATCCCATTCTGACCAGCTCTTTCTGCTCAGGCTTATGAGAGAGAGCTGTCTCCCCGTGTGCTAATCAACAGTGCGGGCTACAAGGTGCTCACCTCGGTGGAGCAGTACCTGGAGCTGGTGAACAGCAGCCTGCCTGGTGAGTGGGGAGGGATGCTCCGGGTCCCCCCCCGCCCCCACCCCACATCCCCATGCTGCCGAGCATCCCGTGCCCATAGGTGGACAGGGGTGGTTTTGCAGTGTGGGGTTACAACCCCATGGTCCTCTCCATCGGGATGCTCTGCCCCTCATAAAGGGGGATGCAGATGGGGACCAGCACACGGACCCCCTGTGCCTGCAGCGTCCCTTGCCCCCATTCCTCTGCCCTTCAGCGCATCCTTCCCCCCGCAGGCATTACCCCCAAATCGGGGAACACCCCCATCCTGAAGTGCCCCACGGATTTCCCCCTCATCCTCTGGCACCCCTACGCCCGGCACTATTACTTCTGCCTGATGACGGGCAAAGAGCAGGAGAAGTGGGGAGCGGTGTTCCAGGACTGCGTGCGGCACTGCAACAACGGTGAGCGGGGGGCACCGGGGGGTGGGGAGAGCACTGCAGGGTTCTGGGAGCCCTGCGTGGGGGTGAGGAGGTGGGAATGAGTTAGGGTGAGGGTGGGGGTCTCCATCCTGTGCCCCTGAGGTGGCAGTGCCCGCCTGCAGCCAGCTGGACGCCGGCGTGGGGAGCCCTAATGACTATTTACCACCCCGAGGCAGAAAATATTCGCTAATTAAAGTCATCCAGACTGCAGGCAGCCACCATCCTGCTCTCCCTCCCTCCTCCCACCCTCTTCGGGGCGAGGGCTGCGTGCGGCCAGGACTGGCCTCCCACGGCCCCGATACTGTGTCAGGAGAACATGATTTTCCTGCTGAGCCGTACCAGGGAACTCCTGGGGCGAGACAGCATCCCGGGGAGGAGGTGCTGGCCCTGCTGCAAAGCTAAGAGCAGTGCTGCCTGCTCTGCTGTGCACCTTTCCCTCCTGGGGTCTGCACGTAGCCCCATTTTTAGGGGGCAGAGTAATGGAGTGATGATCTGTGCAGTGCACTTGGTGCTCGCCTCCTCCTGTGCAGTGGCACAGAGATGGGCACAGCCCCAGGAGCAGATCTGCTCGGGTGGATTTCTCCATTTGTGCCGGCTGTTTTTCTCTGTGAGACGTTCCTTCCCTTCCCAGCTCCAGATTTCTGCCCGCTGCTGTCCTCACTGTGTTTCAGATACTGTTTCAAATCCAATGAAAGATCTTTTGTTGCTGTTGAGCAACTTTTTTTTTTTCCCTTTTTTTTTTTCCTCTCAAATTAGAGGCTCTGCGTCTGCCTCCAGCTGGAAATAGTGTGGGAATTTTCACCTCCCTTTACAAGTCCCTGGTTTTGAAACACCAGCTGTTCCCTAAGGCCTGGGGACGAGCGATGGGACCCCTCACACAGTGTGTCACCCCCTGCCCTATGGGCCTATGGGACCTCTGCCCACTCTGCACTGGGCACAGCATCATTCCCTGGTACCTGGCACCTCACTGCATGGCACTGTCACCAGGGGAGCATCGCCAAGAGAGCTGGGAAGCAGCAGCCAGACCCCTGGGAGGGGCTGGGGGTGACATCCATGCCTCCCCTTGTGCAGTGGCCCCGTGCTGCAGTGAATCACAGCGATGACGTCCCAGGGGCAGCAGAACTGGCTGGAGCACGCTGTGCCTCCTCGTGACTCATCCCCACTTTCCTCTTCCTCCCAGTCTGTGTGCTGTGTCCTCAGAGCCCCCCTTCCTCCAGCCCCTCCCAGGCAGCTCAGGGCCCTGAGCACCGTGGGGGCTTGCAGAGCCCTTAGGACTGACTCTGTGCATCGCTGGGGTACACTGAGCCCCCAGTCCCCCTGTGCCACTGGGGCTCACCAAACTGCTGGGCTCAGCATGCACCGTCAGTGCTCACTGTGTCCCTGGGTCCTTCTGAGCTGTTCTGGGTGCTCTCCTGCCCTCCTCTTTTCCTCCTGGACACTGTCCTGCCCTGAGTCCCTCTCAGGGGGATCTGTGTTTGGGACAGTGTTAGGGACAGGGTCCCCCGTGGGCACTGTGCAATGGCTCTGCAGACACGGAGAACCACAGTGATGTGCCCACCCCTTGCCCCATCCTCACGCTTACTCATTGCTCCCCCCCCACCAGGGATCTCAGAGGACTCCAAAGTGGAGGCCCCAGCCTTCACCGACGCTGTCCGCATGTACCGCCAGTCCAAGGAGCAGTACGGCACCTGGGACATGCTGTGCGGCAACCAGACCCAGGTGAGGGCTGCCCCCGGGGGCTGTGTGGGGCACGGCTTGGGCCGGGCAGTGCCCCCCACCTCCTCCTCCTTTTGCAGGTCCTGAGCAACCTGGTGATGGAGGAGCTGCTGCCGGAGCTGCGCAGTGCCATCGGCCCGAGGCTGAAGGGCAAAGCGCAGGAGCGCCAGCGAGCCTGGATCCAGGTGGGGGTGGTGGAAGTGTGGGCATGGGTGCTGACTTTGGGGCATGTCCCATCCCACGGGGAGCCCCGTGGCTTCCTGTTGGTGTCAGTGAGGGCCTCGTCCCCGCTGCTCCACATGCAGCCAGCCCACGTTTTGCTTCTGGGAGTGAGGGAAGCCGAGTGGAGGAAGCCCGGCCCACCAACGCAGCCCATCCAGCTATATTTAGCGAGCCATTTTTAGGGCAGCGCAGGCTAAATCCAGCCCCAGCCCTTGCCAAAAAGACAGAGCCCTCTTCAGAACCGCCTGTTGCACGCCGCCGAGCTCGTAATGCTCAGCCTAAAAATGCACAAATCTGGCTTTTTTATTTTTTCTTTCCAGTAGCTGCGGTCTCCACAGCGCAGCCCAGAGTTAGTGCTGCAAAACTTGGAAGGGCGAGGGAGGGAGGGGAGGGGCTGCTCTGCCTCCTGCTGGCCCCAAAATCAACACATCAGGCTGCAGTGTGGGCTCCAGCAGTCTCACAGAGCTCGTGAATCCTGCCTGTATCCCAAGTGTGGGGATATCCCGCGGGCTTGTGACCGTCAGGGGCCTCCTGTCACCCCCCTCTCCCTCCCCAGATCTCAGATGCCATCTATAGGATGGTCTACGAGCAGACCAAGGCACAGTACGATGCCATGGTGGCCAAGTGCGAGCTGGAGCGTCCCCAGATGGAGAGCAGCATCCGGACTGACATGGACCAGATCATCACCTCCAAGGAGCACCTGGCCAGCAAGATCCGAGGTAGAGCCCCATGGGGAGAGGGCACAGATGGGGGACGAGTTGGGCAGTGAGCCCAAAGCAAGGCAATGGGACAGGAGTGGGTTCAATGCAGGCTGAGGGCCACCTTCAAGAGCCCTTCCCATGGGTCTGAGAGACTTCTGGAAGGGTTGGAGGAAAGGAGCATCCTCTCTCCCAGGCTGGGGTTAGGCGGAGCTGGAAGGGCAGAGCAGCCTTGCCATGCTCCCCGCTGCTCTCCGCCCAGCCTTCGTCCTCCCCAAAGCGGAGATCTGTGTCCGCAACCACATCCAGCCCTACATCTCCTCCATCCTGGAGGCCCTGATGACCCCCACGAGCCAGGGCTTCGCCGAGGTGCGGGAGGTCTTCTTCAAGGAGGTGACAGACATGAACATGAACGTCGTCAACGAGGGCGGCCTGGAGAAGCTGGTGGAGGTGAGCTCTGAGCTGGGCTGGGGGTGGCATGGCCAATTGCATCTCCGTACCCAGCAGGGACAGAGCTGGGGAACCACAGGCTGGGACGACACCTGGGGATGGAGCCCATGTGGAGGTGTGGGCTGTGGGGTGGCACGTCCCAGCCCTGCTGAGCTCAGCTCTGTCCCCAGTACATGGAGAAGCTGTCCCACCTGGCCTTCCACCCGGTGAAGATGCAGTCGTGCTATGAGAAGATGGAGCAGCTGAAGCTGGAGGGGCTCCAGCAGCGCTTTGATGTCTCCAGCACATCTGTCTTCAAGCAGAGGGCCCAGATCCACATGCGTCAGGTAGGATGGGCACTCCCTGCCTCCATCCCCGTGCCTCCCCAAGGCGGGGCTGCTGGAGCGTGGGGTGCAGCCCAGCCCCTTTGGTGCCCTGCTGCCACTGACCTCCTGGCTCTTGTCACAGCAAATGGACGACGCCTTGTACACCTTCGAGACGCTGCTCCACCAGGAGCTGGGGAAGGTGCAGGGCAAGGATGAGCTCTGCAAGTCGATCCAGCGCATCCTCGAGAGGGTGCTCAAGGTGAGGGCATGCATGGAGCCATGGGAAAGCCACTCAGGCTTCAGAGTGGCCCAAACCCTTCTGCAGAAGGTGGTGACTGAAGATGTGAGAGACAGGGGGACCCATTCAGCCCCATGCAAATGGTCTGGGAACCCCAATGCATGGGCTGTGCCTGTGCCACCCTGCAGCCTTCCTGGGCGCTGACCCACAGCCACTCTCACCCCACAGAAATACGACTACGACAGCAGCACCGTGAGGAAGAAGTTCTTCAGGGAGGCCCTGCTGCAGATCACCATCCCCTTCCTGCTGAAGAAGCTGGCGCCCACCTGCAAGGCGGTAAGCTGATGGGAGGACCCCTCTGTGGAGGTTCAGCATCCCCGGGGATGGGGAGCTCCTGCATCACACCCCAACCCCTTCCCTCTGGCAGGAGCTAGCCAAGTTCCAGGAGCTCATCTTTGAGGACTTTGCCAGCTTCATCCTGGTGGAGAACACGTATGAGGAGGTCGTGCTGCAGTCTGTGATGAAGGACATAATGCAAGGTAGGGAGCTTTGGGGTTTCCAGCTGCCTGGGTGGGGAGACCCCCTCATGTATGCAGGGGGTTAGCAGCGCAGGAAGCATCTACGGGGTCCAAGTGGGTGCTGGGATCCACAGAAGGAAGAGTGACCCCATGCAGAATGCTGGGGCTTGTAGGAGGGGTGATCCCATGCAAGGATCTGAGGTCCATGGGTGACCCCGTGCAAGGTGCTGTGTGAGGAAGGTTGGCCCCATGCAGGGTGCTGGGGTCTGTAGGTGACCCCACGCCAGGTGCACGGGGCCGCTGCCACCCCATCTGATCTCTCTCTCGGTGCCACCAGCTGTGAAGGAGGCAGCCGTGCAGCGGAAGCACAACCTGTACCGTGACAGCATGGTGATGCACAACAGCGATCCCAACCTGCACCTGCTGGGCGAGGGCAGCCCCATCGACTGGGGCGAGGAGCACGGCGGGCAGCCCGAGGCTGAGCCGGCCCCCGACAGGCGCCGCAGGGCCAAGCAGGTGGTGTCGGTGATCCAGGACGACGAGGGGGCCCTGCCCTACGAGATGGGTGCAGAGATGCTGATGTCCCCCAGCTCTCCAGAGCCTCCAGAGCCCAGGGTGCCTCCAGGGTCCCCGGATGGGGTGGCAGAGATCCGGGAAGCATTGGCCAAGGAGGGCATCGAGGAGCCCACAGAGGAGCGGCTGATGAACGGTACCCACAGCACGCGGGACAGCGGTGCCACCAAGGAGGTGGTGGTGGCAGAGGGGGCTGCACCAGCTGATGTCCCCTCAAAGGGTCCGGCTGGTGACGGGGATGGGGTGCGGCGTGCAGCGCCGGCACCGCCTGCACCCAGAGCTGAGAGCACAGCGGGGGATGAAGTGCAGCGTGCCATGCCTGCATCACCCACAGCTGGAGGCAAGGTCCTGTCCCAGGATGGGCTGCACCCACCTGTATCTGGAGCTGAGGTCGCATCTGGAGATGAGATCCCGTCAGGAGATAAGGTGCATCGTGCCACAGCACCATCCCCCGCACCCAGAGCTGATGCCCCACCCAGCGATAGGGTACACCACGGTGTGCCAGCATCGCCTGCACCCAGAGCTGAGGTCCCACCTGGAGATGATAAGATGCATCGTGCCACACCAGCATCCCCTGCACCCAGAGCTGAGGTCCCACCTGGAGATGATAAGATACATCGTGCCACACCAGCATCCCCTGCACCCAGAGCTGAGGTCCCGTTGCCACCTGCCGGGACTTGCCACCAGCGTAGTGACAAGGAGACGGGTGAGGAGGTGGCCCTCCCAGCAGAGTGCAGCCTGCCACAGCCCACAGGCACAACGGAGAGCATTGAGGGGATGCAGACTGAGTTCTAGCCCCGTTCCAGCTCTGGACTGGCCCTGGTGACACTGGGGATGGGGACTGGGACCAGAAAGGGGATGGGGAACACCTAACTGGGAGGAGCCCTGCGTGGTCCTGCTAGGTGAGGCTGGGGGGACCCTGGCTTGGCACAGGGCACCCGTTGCACTCTGCTCTGTCCTTCTGCCTTATTTCCTTCTTTTCTACTGGAGAGATGCTTTACCCACCCAGGGCTGCCGGATGCTCCCACTGCTGTCCCCATGCCCACAGCCGTGGGGCGCTCCTGGGCATCTTCTGCTACCACCAAGAGGAGGTGGAAAACATGTCCGCGAGGGCTGGGGGTGCACAGTGCTGCGTGGCCTTTGGTCCTGGGGGGTGCACCCCACTTGGCTGAGCACTGGCGAGCACCCCCTGCCCGCACACCACCTGGGGAGGTTTGGTTACCCCTCCACATTACAGGGTCGGGCACCAGCTGTGGGTGGGGATGCACTAAAAGCACTGGAGAGGTGGTTGGGGCTGGGGCTTGTGCACATCCACGTGTGTGCACACCTGCAGCTTGCACACCTGCAGCCTCCTGCAGCTCGCCTCCACCCCGCTGTAGGTTGTTTCTGCCGCTGCAGGGGGTGCCCAGCCTGAACCACTGGGGGAGCCCCCCCACCCAAAGTGCCTTGCTTTGGGAACTTCAAACCTGTCTCTTCCAAGATATTTTATTAAGAACATTATACAAATGTTTTAAAAATATATATATGCTTATAATAATAAAAGAGAGAGAGAGAAAAAAAAAAAAGAAAAGCTTTATTTAAAACCAGAGGAGAGCATCCTTACTCCTAAACCCTGTGTGCTCTGCAGCACACAGCAGCCAAGAGCTGAGTGATGCGATGCCACAGGCATCCCAGCAGCAGCATGCTCCAGCTCTAGCCCTAAAGTGCTAAAAAAGAGGTGCACGAGCCAGCACCCACAAGGCACAGCGTGAGGGGGCATGAGCAGGGCTGAGTCCTGCCCAGCACACACCTGGAGCATCCCAGTGCCCCCCAGCAGCCGTCACCCCCATCCCACAGCCACTAAGCTCCCTGAGAGCACTGGGACAGCCGTGGTGGTGGCAGGGCAGGGGACAGCCCCAGTGCCAGCCCCATCCTGCCAGCCCCACGTCTCCCAGCATTGCGTCCTTGGGGCTCTGTGTCCTGCAGAGCACAGGGACAAGGACAGAGCCACCAGAAGTGACAGTGCTACTGGGTGGGATGAGAGGTGACACCCACCCAGAGCAGCGGGTACACCACAAAGTAGCCAATGGCAGAGCCTGCGACCACCCCGAGGAGGATCCATGCGTTGTAGGACATGACAGCCAGCATCAGTGTGTAGCCCACCACCACCTGAACCACGTGCAGCAGTGTCTGGCCCACGTGGTACCGGAACCACCTGTGGGGAGAGGTAGAGGCCATCAGCACGGGGACAGCACAGGCGTCACCGCAGCGGGTGACCATCATCGGGGCACTGCTTTGCAGCTGCACCAGCGCAGCAAACACAACCCCAGCTCTGAATGAATAAGGAAAGGATCACGGAGAGGTTGAAGGTGGTCCTTCATCCCCATCTCCTGGCCCTCCCAGCACTGCCAGCCCCCTACCTGCCCTGCGTGGCCTCACGCTCCTGGACACTGCTGTCCCCGCTGTCCCCCTCATCCGGCCCCAGCAGTGCTTCCTGGCTGAAGCTGGGGGGCACGGCCAGCAGTGCCCGCTGCAGCACTTTGGCTTTGCCCATCTTCACCACTTCGTACAGCACAGAGAGCAGCAGGATCACCAGCACAGACAGCAGCAGCCCTGCACAGACAGCCCCAGCAGTGCCATCAGCAGCAATGCTCCGTAAAGAGCAGCTTGCACTCAGCTGAGCAAACGTTTTCAGCAGGGACGATGAATAATGCTCTCCAACCATCTGCAGGGATGGAGGGGTTTGTTCATTTGGGGTCACAGCTTACCTGTGGGGCTGTGCACGCTCCAGAAGTCAAAGAGCAGCACCAGCCTGTCCGAGAAGAAGAAGGTCATCTGCAAAGGAGACAAGAAACAGCATTTGGGATTGACCCCTCCTGTGTGTTAGAAGGCAAAGCCCTGCTGGCAGAGCACCCAGATGGCAGCGTGACAGCCACCCCACGTGTCTGGGTGACACCAGTAGGAAAGCCCACAGTGCTGGCAATCACCTGGGGTTTGGCAAAATGCTGCAAGTTCTGTCCAGTTCCCAAAACAGGAAGGGGAACTGCGGCTGCAAATCTCACGCACGCAATGCTGCTATGAGAAGCCCTGACCTACCCCTGTCACAGACACCCAGCCAAGGCCCCACTGCCCTGCATGTACTGCCAGGACCCGAGAGATGGGAGTCTGTGGCAGGCAGGCACCAGCTGCTGGCTGCTGGATGGAGCCTACAGCAAAACTGGGGTGACAGCAGCACCTCTGCCTCCCACGGGCTTCTCTTGCCTTGCCTTGCCTTGCCTTGCCTTGCCTTGCCTTGCCTGGGTGCTCCAGATGCACCCACAGATGCCAGATGTTCTCCATCCAGATAGGAACCAGCTGTGTCCCTCTATGACCACTGCCCCCGCCCCGTGCTGGGGTGTGTATTCTGGGGATGGGTGGAAGGGGATGTCACAGCCACCCAATGTCAGCGCCTCCAGCTGAGGACGTCCCTGCAGGGATTGCTTTCAACCTGTGACTAAATCCCATTTGGGGCCACTTCACAGTGGAGCAGAGGATCAAGAGAGCTTTGTCACTCCGAAATAGGAGAAGGAGCTTCTAGCCCACGGCTCTTCCCTAATGAAACCACCTCCGGAGCTGAGGTCACTGCTGCCAATCCTCTCTTTGCCACAGCCACACAGTTCGGGTTTTCCTCCTCCGCCGAGGAGCTCTCAGCACCCATCTGTCCCCAGATGTCCCCGTCTGCTCGGGCCATCCGTAGTCACATTTTAGGACCAGCCTCGGCCAGGAATCCCATCCCATAAGCAGAGGCACCCGCGCTGCAGCCGGGCTCTAATTACCCACTCCGTCCGCTCATTACCAAAGCACATTAGGACGTGTAATTGCCTTCCGCTTTTAAGCTTCCTTTGGCAACAGATTTATGATAATTAGTCTTCAAACGAAACTACTTCTCCTTGGCACACCTCAACTGCCAGGCCGGGCGGGGAGGGAAGCATCGCTGCTTTGGGGGCACAGGAACAGAAGTGACACGCAGAAGGTCCCCGTGCTGCAGCCCCGTGCCATTGGATACCCAAGGGTGTTCACGGGGACAAAACGATGCTCCTCGGGCCGGCAGCCGTAAAAATCACATCCGAGCTCGGGGTGATGGCACACCAATGCAGCGAGGCAGCTCCCACTGCGAGTTTCTGCTGCGAGCGGTGCGTGGGCACGGGGTGGGGACGGCGAGCGGGTTTTGCAACCCCGCTGAAGTCGTAAACACAAAGCACGGGACTGAAAGGGGGAAGCAGGGCAAAGCCGTGCGGGGCGACGTGCAGCAACGCAGGGAGAACGCGGATGGGGGTGGAAAGGGGCTGAGAAGTTTGGGAAGGGATCCGGCCCCGAAGGAAAGGATGCGCTGCACCGCTCGAGGGGGCGGACGGACAGAGCCGTGCGGGGGGAAAGGGGGGCACCGGAGAGCTGCGGGACACTGCGAGGGGCGGCACTGCATAGCATAGCACGGCACGGCATAGCACGGCACGGCATAGCACGGCACGGCACTGTTCAGCACGCTGCGACCGCGGCAGCAGCAGCCTCACCTCCATGGCGGCGGTGCGGATTGCAGCCCCCCCCGGCTCGGCTCAGCACAGCCCGGCTCAACCCGTCCCGGCTCGGCTCAGCACAGCCCGGCTCAGCACGGCTCGGCTCAGCCCGGCTCAGCACGGCTCGGCGCTGCCGAGTGACGCGCGGTGCGGGGCACGTCGGGAGTTGTAGTGCGGCTGCGGGACCGCCCCCCCCGTGCCGTGCCATCCCGCGCTGTGCCGTGCCACCCCGTGCTGTGCCGTGCCATCCCGCGCTGTGCCGTGCCATCCCGCGCTGTGCCGTGCCACCCCGTGCTGTGCCGTGCCATCCCGCGCTGTGCCGTGCCATCCCGCGCTGTGCCGTGCCACCCCGTGCTGTGCCGTGCCATCCCGCGCTGTGCCGTGCCATCCCGCGCTGTGCCGTGCCATCCCGTGAGCGCGTCCTTTCGCACCCCAAGCCGGACCAGCCACAGGGAAGAGCCCCCCCCCACAAAGGCGGGGATGCCCCTGCCTCAGTTTCCCCAACTGTGAACTCGGCTTCCAGCGCTGGGGAAGGAAAGGGGGGGAGGGGGGGGGGAAGTGGGGGGTGAAGTCATGGTTTTAGTTTCAGTTCCCGGTGCGTTTGTCCCGTGGCCACAGAGCAGCAGTTGCTAAGGCTCCATTTGCTGCTTGAAGTAAGAAAAAGAGCGGATAATCCTCTTCCCCCATCCAGCAGTGTTTGTGTCTTCCGTCTCCCCTCTCCTACGCAGACCCCTCCCCCTCCACTCATTAAATCAGCACCTTCTCCTGTGTATATTATATATATATAATTTATAGAGAAATGACTTTGTAAACAATGTTCTACTTCAGAAGGAAGTGTAGTCCATGGCATAATGCAGCTACAAACGCAGTGTCCCACGCCGGGGTTGGCCCTGCGTGGCTCCCAGTGCTCAGCTGAAGCAGACTGGGCCGATGGTGAACCCAAACCGGTGCGAGGCGTCGCCGTCGTGAAACACAGCCAGGTCCCGCAGCGGCAGCAGGGACAGCTCCTCCGTGGTGAAGTGGAAGATGGTGTCAGTGATGGAGGAGTCGTTGTCTGGCTGAAAGGACCGTGAGCAGAGCTGAGACCCCCAAATCCCACCCGGCTCCACGGGGATGCTCAGACCCAATGAGCAAAACCAGGAGCTCAGTTGTGTAATCACAGAATTGCTCAGCTTGGCAAAGACCCCGAAGATCATCGAGTCCAGCCTCAGCCTAACCATACTGCCCTAACTCTAACAACCCACCAATACATCATGTCCCACATCCAGACAGATTTTAAACACATCCAGGGATGGTGACTCAACCACCTCCCTGGGGAGCCTATCCCAGTGCTTAACAACCCTTTCTGGAAAGAAGAGTTTCCTGATATCCAACCTAAACCTCCCCTGGCACAGCCTGAGGCCATTTCCCCTCATCCTGTCACTGTCTCCTCCCCACTCTCACTGCAATCGTCTTTCAGATGTTGGAAGAGAGCAATGAGGTCTCTCCTCAGCCTCCTCTTCCCCAGACCAAACAGCCCCACTTCCTTCAGTCTCTCCTCATAGGCCATATCCTTGTTGCCCTCCTTTGGACCTGCTCCAGCACCTCCATGTCCTTTCTGTACTGAGGTGCCCAACACTGATCGCAGTACTCGAGGTGAGAGCTCACCAGTGCCGAGTACAGGGGCAGGATGACTTCCCTAGTGCTGCTCACCACCCCACTCCTGATCCAGGCCAGGATGCCATTGTCCTTCTTGGCCACACTCCTATTCAGCCCACTGTCCATCAGCACACCGAGGTCCCTTTCCATCAGGCAGCTTTCCAGCCACTCCTCCCCAAGCCTGTAGTGTTGCCTGGGGTTGCTGTGACCAAAATGCATGACCTGACACTTGGCCCTATTGAAACTCACACAGCTCACCTCAGCCCATCGATGCAGCCTATCCAGGTCCCCCTATAGTCCCTTTCTCCCCTCAGGCAGACCACCGCTCCCTCCCAGCTTGGTGGTGTCTGCACACTTACTGAGCACTCGATCCCCTCATCAAGGTCACAGATAAAGATGTTAAATAGGAGTGGTCCCAGTACTGAGAGCCCCTGGGGGATACACTCATGACTGACCACCCGTCATCCTGGGTGTGCAACTGCACGCTGAGAGGTTTGCAGTGCAGGGGATGTTGCCATGCCCCGGTCCTGCTTACCAGGCAGCCCTGCAGCGTGGCCACGTAGCTCTGCACCCGGGAGTCGGCCAGGAAGCGGATTTCCTTCTGGGATTGGGGGTTCTGGTGGTGGGGAGCGGGGTGGCAGGAGTAGGACACCTTCTGGGCAGCCCTATAGCTGTGCAGGCGTAGGAAGCGCAGCTGCACCGCGCTGAGCCCAGAGTACTCCAGCTGTGGGGACAACCAGAGGGACACGGGGGGTAGGGTCCCCCAAAGCCAGGGCGGGGTGCAGCCCTACGGAAGCATGGGTTGGGATTGCATTCTGCTGCGTGTGGCTGATGGGGAAGGGGGGACCCGTGGGAAGGGCTTTGTGACCCCTCCCCCACCCTGGGGGCACTCACCACGAAGCCCCCAGGCAGAGTGCTGAACCACTCAAAGGTGTCCGTGGAGGTGTAGGAGCTGAGCCAGGCCTTGACGGGGACCTGTGGGGATGGGGGACCTTGTCACTCTGTCCCAGCAAGGGATGGTGGCACCACTGCACTGCCAGGTCCAAACCGGGGTGCACATCCACCCCGAAGCATAGGGACAGGGAGCCACCACTCCCTGCAGTGACAGCGGTCACGGCAGCACGGCACCAGCTCTGCTGTCCCTCTGCAGCCACCCCAGCAACCCGGGCTGAAGGTGACCCCCAGGGCTGTACCTGGTTGTGCACAGGGGGTATGCAGGTCTCTCCCCCCGCCGTGAAGTTGCAGAAGGCCATGAGGGCATCCCGGGGGCTGCCCTGGTTGGGGTCGATGTAGTAATGCCCTGTGGGAATGCAGAATGGGGCTGGTGGTACAGGGAGAGCAGCACGTGGGTTCCCAGGCTGCCAACCCCCAAGCTGGGGATGTGTTACTGCTATTCCTTGCACCCCCACGCCCTGCCTGCATGCACGGGAGCACCCCAAAGTGCATCGCTCTGAGCATCCTGCGACCAGAGCCCATCAATCCTATCGAGCTCAACCCCAAATCCTCATTCCCTCCTAAAGGCATTTATAAAGGATATCTGTCCCCCCCCCTCCTCATCCCCTGGCGGGGTCTGGGGACACAAGGCAGCCCTGTACCATCGGGCAGGTCGGGGTGGGCCAGCAGCAGCTCCTTGCAGGTGGCTGCGGGGTTGTCCTTGGTGCCATCGGGGTGCCCAACGAGTGCTCTCAGCTCACGGCTCAGGGTGTCCAGCAGAGCCAGCACTGTGGTGCGGTTCAGGCGGTCGGCGGGATAAATCAGGTGCTGGAAGGTGATGGGGAGGGATAGCTCCCTTTCCCCCCCCTCCCCTCCCCCCGCCAGGCAGCAGGGTGCCGTGGGTGGAAGACCCCAGGCCCACACAGCATCACGCACCCGCAGCTCCTCTTCGGATAGCATCAGCACTGGTCCTCTGGGACCGGGGGGACCGGCCAGCCCCTGGGTGACGATGATAACAGCGGTGACACTGCCGCCCTGGCAGCACTGCCCCCAACATGTGGCACCAGCCACCGCTTCATGGCCTCTGTGGGGACCCAAGGGACGCTGGTGGCTCTGCTTACCGGCAGTCCTGGCTTGCCCCTGGCACCTGGGTGGCCCAGGAAACCTTTCAGTCCCTGTCCAAGGATGAGGATGAAGGATAAGGAAAGAGGTGAGGTGCTGCTTTGCATCCCCAGATCAGATGTGCAGCTGTCCTCACCCCGCACTCACCTTCTGTCCTGGCAGGCCCTGGAAGGGAAGAGCAAAGGGGCTCTGAGCAGGAGCTGCTGCCCCTTCAGACCCTGCACCTTGGGGGTGAAGCACTTACCGGCTTCCCAGGGAGCCCGGGCAGCCCCCATGGGCCACGGGGACCAGCATCACCCTGCAGAGGGATGGGGGGGTCACAATCCAGCCCCCGTCCCAAGTTTGCTGGCACATTTTGCACCAGCCCCATCACCCTGCAGTACCTGCTCTCCCTTAGGTCCTGGCTGCCCAGGAGTGCCCTGGGGTCCGTGCTTGCCCTAGGGGGCATGGAGAGGTATCACAAGGGTGTCACACGGGGTGACACAGGGAGAAAGGGGGGAGAGCTGCGAGCCCCCACGCACCTTGAAGCCATCGTCCCCATGCTGCCCCAGGTGGCCCCTGCTGCCCTTCTCACCCTATGGGAGGAAGGAAAGCTGTGGCAGCAAGGAGAGGCTGGGAATGGCTGGGGACATCCTGGGGACTGATATCAGGAATCCCCACTCTGTTAGCAGTATATTATGGGATGGACAGTGAAGGCGCTGAAGCACCTTGACACATGTCTGCCTGGAGACAACTCCTGAGGCCACACGTCCCCCCCACGTGGGGTCAGGCATGGCACTTGTCACCCACCTTGGGTCCTCTGTGTCCAGGGTCCCCTCTGAAGCCCTTCAGCCCAGGGATGCCCTAGGAGAGAAGCAGCAGCCCTCTGTCCCCGCACACCCCCCTGCCAAGGAGAGCCCTCAGCAGCCAGGAGGATCTGGTGACTGTGGGGTGTTTTTAGGGACCTTGAGGCATTCCTCATCACAGCTTTGATTTCCCATTTTGGCAATCCCACCTTGCCCTTAGGAACTGCTGCTACAGAGGTGGGCCAGCTCTCCTGGCCACCTGCAGACTTGTTGCTCCTGTTTGCATTTGGAGACATTCTCAAAGCTGTGACATTTTTTAATAACAGAGAAGCAGTAATTCCCAGCATTTAAAATAGCTCCTTGACTGCTTCTTTGATCAATGCTTTGGATACTGATTTGGGAGGAGAGGGCAGGCTGAGAGCCACGAAACAACGGGAAGCTCTGCTCTTTTTCAGCTTCCCTGCTTTGGCTTTTGACACTAGGCAGCAAATGGGGAGCAAGGAGGCAACCTGAGCAATCCCTACTCAGTGCCAGTACTCACATATAGTCCTTGTAGGCCTTGGGGCCCTGCCAGCCCCTCATCACCTGGGTGGCCCTGCAATGCAGAAGGATTAGTGGGGGGCAGGAAGGGATGGGGTGGCGATGGGGACAGAGCCCTGGCTCTGAGACATGGTGCCCTTCTATCAGCCATCCTTCAAGGAAGGCACTGCGTGGGTACAGTCCTGGCATTGATGGGGTCACCCTACCTTGGGTCCACGGGGGCCCCTGGGGGGCCGGTGCCCCACCTTGCCTCGCTTGCCCTGGGAACAGGAGGGACTTGTGAGCAACACAAGCAGTTTAAATGCACCGACCTGACTGCCCCCTCACTGCCACTTTGGGGACATAGCCCAGCTCTCCATAGGGACAGTGGTGCCCTTTACCCGCCTGCCAGCTTCTCCAGGAGCCCCTTCTGGCCCTTCCTGCCCCACATCGCCCTGGGGAGAGGAGGGATGGAGATGTGGGTCACCAGTGCTGGGGGTGAGGGGCAGCAGACCTGGGGATGTCACTGGGGTGGTGCTGCAGAGGTGACCCCCAGCATCCCACACAGGATGCTGCTGGTATTACCTTTTCTCCTTTGTGACCTTTCTGCCCTTGGGGACCGGTTTGTCCAGGAGAGCCCTAGACCCCCAAAGGAGAGAGAAATCCCTCTTTGAGGATGCTGTGCCCAAGATGCTCCCTCCCTGCTCTCTCCATGCTCAGGAGGAGGGCTTGAGATGATATCTCTTTGGGTTTTCAGCAGGAACAGGGTGTGCTCCTTGTGGGCATCTGCTATGATCCCAGGCAATCTCAGCCACCCATTCCAGCAAAGCCCCCCCAGCCCCCTCACCGTGTGCCCTGGTTCTCCCACTGTTCCTGGCTCCCCTTTGGCACCCACGAGGCCCTAAGAAGAAAAAGAACAAATAAGTCAACCCCATTCCTCAGGCATCCTGGTGGCAGCACTCAGCTTGGGGAGCTGAGGATGGGGATAGCACACAGGCAGAAGGTGGCACTCACCTCAATGCCACCAGACCCTGGGACTCCAGCATTACCCGGTGGCCCAAGAGGACCCTGCATTCATTGGGAGACAAAGCGTGGGGCCCTCAGCTCTGTGTTCATCCCCATGGGACCCCAAGACAGGTTCAGTGCCTCAGTTTCCCCACAGAGCCTCACTCACCTGCTGGCCTGGCTGCCCCTGCATGCCTGCTGCTCCCCCAGCTCCTCGGTGCCCGACGTAGCCCTTGAAGCCGGGGCCACCTGGCTGCCCACGGGCACCAGCTGAGCCCTGCAGGACACACAGATGAGGCTGCACATCAGGCAGCAGGCCGTGGTCCCTAAATGTCTGCCTGCCGCATCACAAAAAGCATCTCCTGCGCATCCCATGGAGCCACCTTCTCACCCCAAGCAGCAATCCCTGAGCCTCTACACGGCCCCAGCAGTGACAGCGGCCCCAGGGTTAATCACCAAAAGCCTTTCAGCCCGTTCCATGCTGGGAACTCACCGCAGGGCCAGGATGGCCACGGTCTCCCTTTGCTCCATCTTCTCCTGCGGGTCCCTGTGGGGATGTTGGGGACACTGCACAAACCCGCCCCACCACGTGCCTCATGCTCAGCCCCCAGAAAGCATTGGGAGTATCCTCTCCCCCCACCACAGTCTGATAAAGGTGGGAGTAGTGCCAGGTGACACCTGGGTGCCACAGGAACATTGATGTGCTGATGGTTGGTTGTCATGCTGCATTTTGGGGCTGGGAGTATATACTCTCTCAGGTCTCAGTGCCTCACTTCTGCCCCTTCCCCCACCCCATAGTGGTTATGGGGCAATAACTCCTTCAGCTCCACTTCTGTCTAGAGGCAGCGAGGCCCCTGAGAGCTCCCAGCTCCACGAGCACACACACAGCAGTACCTCTAGCCCAGCTGCTCCAGCAGCTCCATCCCTGCCACGGGGACCTGCATCGCCCTGGTGAGAAAGGGGAAGGCTTTCAGCTCTGCCCTCAGCTCCCGACCCCATCACCCTTGGGTGAGCTGTCCCAGTGCGAGCCATCCCCACTGCCTCCCCACCAGCACTTGGAAAGAGAAAAGGGTTGGGGAAGGAATGTAGCAGCACCCCACTCTACCTTCGCTCCCTCAGGACCATGGAGTCCAGGAGGACCTCGTAGACCGGTCCCACCCTGTTTGGGTCAGAGGAAAAAAAGCCCCACTGACCCACTAGAGCCAGGCTGTAGCTCACACGTGTCCCATTGCCAGGCTCTGCAGTCACCCCAATGGGATGGGGACATGTGCTGACTCACAGTGCGTCCCCGGGCTCCGGTGGGTCCTGTGGCACCACTGACCCCGACCTGGCCCTGGGGCAGAAGAGGGATGTGGTCAGTGGGGGAAGGCAGCGTGGACCCAGTGAGGTGGGAGCACAGCCCACGGGGACACGAGCAGTGTCCCTGAGGCTGCATGCACACCGAGAGTGAAACCCACGGACACTGCCAACCAGTGCAAAGCACTCCTTAAATGAAATTTGCTGGATGGCATTTTCCACAGCTCCCAGATCCAAGATCTGCCGGGGCAAGTGCTGCTCCTCGTCACCCCACACCCAAAAGCATCCCCACAGTCTGCAGCTGTACTTGCCAGCAGCCCCTCCTGGCCCTTCTCTCCTTTGCAGCCTTTCTCTCCAGCCTCTCCCGGTGCAGCTCCCAGCCCCAGCACTCCAGGAGGACCCCGGGGACCAGCATCTCCCTGCCCCAGGATGGAGTCAAAGGAACGGCGATTAAATGTGTTTCCAGATGGAGACATCTCAGCACAGAGGTTCTGACGCCAGCTCTGAGCCCCACATCTCCAACATCTCCGCACCTTTTGTCCCTTTGGTCCAGGCTCACCCAGTTCTCCAGCATCACCAACATCCCCCTGCCATGGGGAGACGCATCAGCATCCAACTCAGCAGCTTCTTCTCAGCCCCATCCCAGGGGATCTCTGCACACACCTCCTTCCCCTGCTGCCCAGGCTCCCCCAGCAGCCCTGCTGGCCCACGTTCCCCTCGCTCCCCGCAAGCACCACTGACACCCGGAGCTCCACGAGGTCCTGCATCACCCTGCAAAGGATGGGGACCACCAGGGTTACTCCTAGCTGGCTGATGGTTGCCCTGTGGGAACGGGTCTGCTGGCCCCATGGAGCTGACCTGCTGGCCCTTGAGCCCTCGCCTCCCTTCGGCTCCCACAGGTCCTGGTGGTCCCTGCAGAGGAATGACACAATGGGACCCTCCAGGGCTGCTGCCTCCACATCCCCACATCACTCAAAGCTCTTCCCTTGGCTTCCCCCTGTTTTGGTCATGGTCAGGAGGAGGTGCGTAAGGAAGACACTGCATCCTGCACTTACCTGCTCACCATCCAGCCCACGGACACCGGCTTCCCCGGGATCTCCCAGGACACCCTGCCAGGGGACATGGTGACAGAGAGCTGCAGCATCCCTCCAGCCCAGCTAGCACTAACTAGAGGGTTTGCATGGCTACTCTCTTCGCATCCATCCCCTTTGTGCAAAAAGGGCTCAGCATCAGCCCAAGGATCAGCCCTCCTCCTCCCATACCTGCTCGCCTCGTATCCCCGAATGTCCCTCTGGTCCTCTTGTACCTTCTCGGCCCTGCCAACAAGCAATCCATATTAACAGCACAGCGTAGCATAACCCAGCAGCCCCCTGCAGCCTGCATGCTGAGGACCCAGCACCCCATATACCAGCCTCCCCATCCCTCCCCTCAGTGCTGAGCAGCCCCATCCCACTGGCACCTCACTCACCATGTACCCAGGGGGGCCGGCAGCCCCTGCTGCTCCAGGTGCCCCCATTTCCCCCACCAAGCCGGGCTTCCCAGGCACTCCATGCAGCCCCTGCACACCAGGGGCTCCCTGCAAGGCCAGGAGGATGTTTAGGATCCCAGGCAAGGAGTGGGTACTCTTCTCCATCACCTCTCTCCCACTCCATCACACACAGCTCCAGCTCTGTACAGCTCAGCTCCTCACTCACCGGCAGCCCTGGGAGCCCACGAGGACCCGGCTCTCCTGCTCTTCCCTGAAACAAGAGGGACCCCGAGCAGGCTGCAGCACGGCCAAAAACCCTGCCCACACCATCCCCAGCACGCAGCAGCAGGACAAACCCCCAGCAAACGGGGCTGGGGAACACACTGCCAATGCCATTGCTGTGGTGTGCTGTACATTGCTGCACGGGATAAATGCTGCACAGCACACACTGCAGGGTATTGCATGGCATGAACTGCTTAGCACGCATTGCATCGTGTTGCATGGCTGCAGGAGAGAACAAGCAGCTGAGCAGCCCGGGGTAGACCCAGCCCTACCTGGGAGCCAGGAGCACCTCGTGGGCCGGGGGGGCCTGGCGGGGCCTGGGGGGAGGACAGAGACATCAGGACCCCACGCTCAGCTCTGACTGCAGCCCTACACATCCCCTTGCCCTGAATCCGTTCCTTAATGCTGGTGGCAAAGATTTCTCTGCGTCCCGCAGGGAGTTGGAGCTGCACAGAGGCAGCCAACAGCCCTCACCTTGGGACCAACTTTTCCAGGGAATCCCGGTGGGCCTCGGGCTCCAGCTTCTCCCTGTTGGGGAAGAAATGATAAACCCCTTCTGCCATGTGTTTTAATGCAGTAGCTCTTTAAGAGGCATTAAAAAAATCAATAAAATAGCCATCTGTTGTCTCATACAGGAGGCACAGTAGGTGAAATGCAGGGAGAGCTGTGGGCTCATCCTGAATAGGGCTGGATCCTGCCCCACAGCCCCATAGGACCAGCACCCCAGCCCTACCTTTTCTCCCCTGTGCCCTGGCTTCCCACGGTCACCAGCCAGTCCTGGGTAGCCCTGGAGAGAGGGTGGTGTTAGGATGCTGTGAGGAAGCATTCAGGGCTGTGTAGCAGCAGAAGGGTTTGGGGGGAGCAGTGGTGATGCTCAGGGCTTGGTGCCTTGCTCATTGCCCTTATCCCAGATGGATCCATCACCTCCTCCCTTGGTCCCCATGCCTCCCCTTGGGTAGCTGCAGCACTTACATACATGCCGACCGGCCCCTGCGGTCCCTCCAAGCCGGGTTTCCCAGGCAGACCCTGCCAGGAGACACGGAGCCCTCAGCACCCTGCTCTGGGCTGGACAGACCCATAAGGCAACGTAATGCCCACCCCAAGTGCCTCCACGAGGTGTGCATGCCTCTTTGTGCCCTACATCAGGCCAACCTCTGAGCAATGCTTGTCCCCCTGCATGGCCCTGGTGGGGATGTGGGTCTGAAGCTCACATCCAGGAGCAACTCAGATCCCCCCCACCTTGCTCTCAACCCTAGTGCATCCAAACCTGAGCAACCACCCCGATTCCACCCCCAACATGAGCCATGGGACATTCATTGCCACAGAGTGCTCCCCTGGCCACCCACACCCATCCCCCTATCTCTCACCTTTGGACCCATGCAACCCAGGTCTCCATCAGCTCCAGGTTTCCCTTGGGGTCCCTTTGGAAGTGTTTAGGAAGGAGATTTCAGCCAATCTGACCCTTTGCTGGTTCCCCAAGGAGGGGGCAGTCCCAGCTCTTCCCAGACACTCTGCTGCCTCCCCACACATACGAGTGCAGAATAGGAAAAGGGAGGATCCATGCAGGTTGTCCTTACAGTGGGTCCAGGAGGTCCTGTGTGCCCTCTGCCCCCCTGCACACCGACAAAGCCCTGTAGGGAAGGGCAGGGAATGAGCTCTGGAGGAAAGGGAGAGGAGCATGGGGATAGCAGACAGTGAGGGTGACAGGAGAGCAAAGGCAAAAGCACTGAGAGCAGAGAGGCTCCCCAGCAGAGAAAGTGTTAGGAAACCTTCAGAAGGGAAAACTTGCCATCAGCAATAAGGAAGGTCAACTTTGCAAAACCTATTCCTTAAATGCACCCCCCTCATTTCATCTCTTTGCCCTTCGAGGGCACATCCCCAAGGGCAGAGAGCCAAGCAGGGATCTGCAGGGGGAGAACACAGGTGCAGATGGACAGAAACGGAACAGAAGGACATGAAGCTCTACTCACCGGTGCTCCCATCCTGCCTGGGCTGCCCACAGCCCCTGGGGGACCCTGCAGGGTAAGGCAGGGGTTGGTGAGCATGGAGGGGCTGGAACAGCCTTCCCATCCCATCCCATCCCATCCCATCCCATCCCATCCCATCCCATCCCATCCCATCCCATCCCATCCCATCCCATCCCATCCCATCCCATCCCACCCCATCCCAGTGACCTCAGCCACATGCAGGCAGGCCTGTATACAATAAATAGGATGTAATGTAGAACGGGAACCTGTGTACCAGGCTTTCCTTCTGTGCCTTCTGCTCCAGGGATGCCTTTTGAGCCCTGGAAGGAGGACCTCGTCTCAAAGCAGAGCCCAGTGATGGACACCAAAGCTTCCCAGCAGCTGTGCCCTCCCACAGTGGCCAAAATCCCCAGCCCCATGCACATGGCACCACCTACTTACAGGTGCTCCTGGGACTCCGACCAGCCCACGTTGGCCCCCACGGCCCTGGAAAAGAGTGAGCGCCGAGAAAAGAATCTTTCTGGCAGGAGTAACACCAATGGAGATCTGCCTCAGCGCATCCCATGTCACTCAGTGAGTGGCCCCCATGCTGTTTCCATCTCCCTCCCCCAAAGATGCTCCAAAATTCAGCTACAAGCAACCACAGCCCATGAGTTACCCTGGCACCCCGTGGTCCTGGCATTCCCTTCGGGCCATCGGGTCCTCGGCCTCCCTGCAACTCACCCAGAGAGAAATGCTGTCATTTTAGGCAACGCTGAGAGTCGTCCCCCCAAACCTTCCACCCCAGGGAGCAACGTGGTGGTGGATATAGGGTGCCATGCACTGGGGACCCCCATGGTTGGCTTCAGCCTGATGGAGCAGCAGTGTGACACTGACCCCCAGGTGCTGGCAGTCATGCTGGGGCTGCAGGACATGGTAGGACATGGTGGTGGGGTACCATGACACCACTGACCTTCGGTCCTTCGCTGCTGTTCAGCCCCACCGGACCCATCTGCCCTTCTTCTCCCTGTGGGAAAAATGGAACAGAAATGACTGATAGAATCAAAAAGCACAGAGTGTGATGGAGGGGGAGGGGGGGGAAGGCAGCAAGATGAGCTGTGCTGCATCCCCATCTCTTAAGGACGTGGGAGGCTTTGTTTCTCATTCTAAAGAGTGAATGTGGGGGCAGATCCAGGGAGGCACCCCAAAAGCCTCATGGTTGCCCAGGCTGCATGTCCCCCCTGACCTGCACTCTCCAGGTGACAAACGGGGGGAGGGGTAAAACCTTCATCCCTCGGGAAGAGGAGGAAGGTTGTGGCTGGCAGAGCTAGCCATGCTCCATTTACCCCTCTCCCAGACTGCCTGACCACCCCAAGCCTCACCTCAGGTCCCCGGGGTCCTGCTGCCCCACGGGGTCCGGGGAAGCCCAGTGAGCCCATCTGGCCCCGCAGCCCAGGGGGACCCACAGCTCCTGGTGCTCCACGCAGACCCTGAGTGGGAGGAGGATAGGAATGGGTCAGCAGCACGGTGTGAGCACACACACAGCGTGGTGTGAGCACACAGCTGGATCTGGCTGCTTTCCCAGCCATGGCCCCATGCACCATACCTTGACTCCTTTGGCTCCCAGCTCTCCCTTGGCTCCACCGGGACCCCTGCAACCCTGATGTAAGAACAGCAGAGGGAAGGGCACTCTCAGAGCTCTTGGAAACCACTACCAAAGCTTGGTCAGATCCCATATTGGGCATTAATGCCCATTTGGGCATCATGGTGCAGGCTCTGCTCCCATCGGTGACCCCATCCCATGTCAGCATCTTGTCCTCGTTAGAGACTTATATAACAAAAACTGAAGCACTCCCACTGTCCTTGCCACCCCCAAAGCAGGTGGCAGAGCACTCTGCTCTCTTTGCCCACTCCTCATGGTACGGCACTTCAGACAAACCCAGAACTCCAATGCCACCTATTCCAATGTTAAACCTGAACACAGAGAAAGGGATGAAACTGGTGCTTGGGGCAGTGGCTCTCGCACACCCTGAGCCACGCACGGTGTGGGTGCCATCACTCACCCACTCTCCTTGGGTGCCCCTGGACCCTGGCAGGCCGATAAACCCCTTCAGAGAGAGACACGAAATGTGAGTTAGACAAAAAGAACACGACGCGGAAAGAACTTCACAGGCGGAGAGGAAGAGGTGTGGGGCTGCTGGGCATTGCTGCACAGTGCAATGGGGGTGCTGCAACGTGAGGATGGGGCACCCCCCCACTGTGCCATTCACCCCCCATGGACTCACCGCAGGTCCTTCCTGTCCCGGCTGTCCCCTTATTCCAGGGACCCCCTCTGTGCCCTGCAATGGGAACGCCAGCATCAGGCCACCCCAGGGCTGTGTTTGTACAACTGAGAGCAGCATGGCCCCCAGGGGAAGGGGGGTAACTCAGAGGGAAGCCCTTGAACCCAAGATCCAGCCCCACCAGAGGCCAAAACTGGGGGAGAAATTCTTACAGTGTCTCCTTTGGGACCGGAGGACCCCTCTATCCCAGCGGGGCCCTGCAGGGAAGCACGCAGGGATGGGGCTGAGCAGCTCCTTTCCCAGCATGTATGCACCTCGGCAGTGCACCCCCACATCATTTACCTGTGTACCCCCGAGGCCGGGGGGGCCACGTCGCCCCTGCAAGCCCTGTGGCCCCTGCAAAACAGTGGAGGGGTGAAAAGCTCCCAGCACCCCCAGCTGCCCCCGGACACCCCAGTGCTGTTTGAGAGATTTGCTCATTCTGACATACCTCGGGGCCGCGGGGGCCAGGCAAGCCAGGAGGACCCATCTCTCCCTGTGGAGCGAGCAAGGAAGGGACAGGGTGAGCCCAGCAGCTGGAAAATCCAAAGGATGGAGGAGGGAGCCCTGGCAGCCTCACCTGGGAGCCGTTGACTCCTTGGCACCCAACGGAGCCTGGCTGTCCTGGCTGCCCCTGCAAGGCAAGAGCAACGCTCAGAGCCAGGGCTGCGGGTGCTGAGCTGGGGACAGGGTCAGAGCACCCATGGCATTGCCCACTGCTTTGGGAAGCAGAGCACTGTGCTTACCATAGGGCCAGCAGGGCCCGGGGCACCCACTGAACCACCTTCTCCCTGAGGCAGGAGAGAACCAATGTTGTTTAGTGTGACTTTCTGCTTTGAGTCTTCACATCCCCAATTCCCCCTTCTTCTTCTTTCAAGGACTCTCCAGGTGACCATTGCCCCTCCATCCTTATTTCATCCCTGCCCCGTGACCAAACCACTTCTATTTCCCTTTTCTCTCTCCTACAAACCCCATTCTCTCCCGCTTGGATGCCTCCCAGTGCCTACACTATCAGCATGCTGAGAGCAGCACACAGCCCAGGTGCTGCCACAGCCTGGGGGTCACCCCAGGGCTCTTTGCTCTTTATGGGGCAGGGCTGCAGACCCAGAGAAAGAAAATCCCCTCACCTGTGGCCCTGCAGGGCCCTGGAAGCCTGTTACACCCTTCAGACCTGCCATCCCCTAGGACAGAAGGCAGAGGGCTCTTAACAAAGTGCTGTAGTCTCCTCTCTTGCAGTAGGGTGGAGGAAGGCACGGAGATCCCAAAGGCTGTTATACGTGCAAGGGGATGCCACCTCACCTCTCCGAAGCAAAGGCATTGCTTGTGGAAAGGGGAATGAGGATGCAGCAGGAAGGGAAGGAGCAATGTGCAAAGAGAAGGACACCCTGTGCTTCTGCATCAACTCACGTGAGCCCCGGCAGGACCGGGCAGACCGCTCTCCCCTTTCACCCCCTGAAAAAGCCGAGAGATGGAGGGGAGCACGGCCCCAGGGCAGGAGGCACAGGGAAGGCTGTGGGGGCAGGGACAGGCACCGCACCTTCACTCCCTTCTCGCCTTTCTCCCCAGCAGGTCCAGGGTCACCCAAGAAGCCCTGGAAGGGAACGAAGCCAGATGAGCTTCAAACAGAGCACTGCGAGCTAAAACACAGCCGCTGTGCCTCAAAGGAGCGTCAGTGCTGGGGAGAGGATGGGGACCCTCAAGATTGCACTACATGCACGAAAAGAAATAGCCACAGAGCTGGTCCCCAGCACACTGCTACCCTGCCCCGGCGACCCACGCTGCCCTGGACAGCAGCAGCCACGTACAGTGAGCCTAAGGGCAAGAGATTCTCCACCTGGACAACGAGACGATACAGGGGCACGAAGTATAGGCCAGAAAAGCATAGTGCAGCTCACCTCTTCTCCCTTCTCTCCAGCCAGCCCCCGGTCCCCACGGAAACCCTGCAGCCCCTGTGGAGATGAAGGAAGGGATGGACCCTGCACCGTGACAACTCCCAGCCCCACATTCCCTGGGGTCCCTGTGGGGTCTGGGCAGTATCACACACACTCACCTGCTCACCGGGCAGCCCACACAGCCCGGGTTTTCCCCCCAGACCGGGGGACCCATCCAAGCCAGGCTGCCCTGCACGACCTGGCCATCCCTGCATCCCTGGCTTGCCCTGCAGAGAGAACCAGCACCATGAGCCCCACTGCCAGCTGAGGGACGTGGGAATAGGCTGATGCGTGGGGACAGGAGAGCCAGAAGTCCACACTGTGATGAAATGGAGCTCTTGCTCTGACTGCAATGCCTCCAGCCAGTGAGCTCATCACCGGGTGCTGCTCCGGGCACCGCGAGCTCCATCCACAAACATGAACAGCAGAGACACAGCCAGAAGCAAACTGGGAGCTGGGGAGTGAAGTGGGAGGGAGCAGTTCGTGTGAAAGCCCTCTGTGTGTGTTGCTCAGCTCTGCGGCACTCCAGCTGTCCCCCATCCTTCCCACGTGCAGAGCTCAGGCTTGGGGCAGCTTTCTGCTCGTCCTCAGCTCACTGTTTTGAATTAAGGGAGGATAAAGCTCAATCTGGAACTGACAGAAGGCATTTCCCTTTGAACTGCTTTGACTCTTCGGATTCCCCACGAATTTTGGAACGCTTTCTCACTCCAGAAATCTAAGCTTAGAGTTTGGATAGCCGGGCTTTGAGGGGAGCACAGAAAGATGCGGTTTCTTTGGTGATTTTTCAAGCAAAGAACAGGTTTGGAAAACACAAAAGCTTGCCTGGGAAGGGTTATCTTTTTCCAGATGCTTGCCCTGTCCTATCCCAGCTGGCAGCACTGTCCCCACGCACGTCCCTGCTGCAAGGAGCAGGGCGGGCAGAGGACGCCTGGCAGTGGGGAGGGGATTTGCTCCAGCTCTGCACAGTGGTTCCATTTCTTGCTCAAGATCTTAAACTCTAAATTTCTCCACGAGCTTTTGGAGCTGAAGAAGTCCAACACAGGCACCAGCCCCACAACTTCATCCCACCCCACGTTCGAGCATCCCTAGCTGTGGGGTGGGTGGCACTCACCATGTACCCCTGCTGGCCTTTCTCCCCTGGCTCCCCTGGCTCCCCGCACGGCCCCTGTGTGCAAACACAAAAGGAGTCAGCAAAAGTTGGCTATGCCCCCAGGGTCATGCTGCAGAATGTACCATGCTGACGGGTTCTGGGGCCTGGTAGGTGTGGTTACAGGGAGAACAAGGAACAATGCACAAAGAGCCGTGCAAATCACATCCAAGGATGGATGCGCATCCGAGCGCCCTGAGGCTGCACCACACATGCCCCTCTGCCCCACTTGTGGCCCACCACTCAGCACCACTTGAGCACTCCTTGACTTGTTCCAGTGGCTCTCTGGATGAATGGACATTGTCCTTATCCAAATAGGTGGGCACACACAGGAGCAGCACCGGGATCCAGACCCACAGTGCTAGGGGATGGCGGAGAGGGACTGGGTCATGGAACTGAGACATCACCTGTCCATCAGCAGACCGCCAACACGCAAACCCTAAGGCTGGAATCCCAAGCCCAAGGCCTTGAATTACAGCTGATTTTGGGGGAGCCCAGGGTTGCTGAGGAACCCAAAGCGTCCATAGGAAAGCAGGGGCACCAGGAGGTGGCTGTGCTTACCGGCATGCCTGCTTTCCCTGGGTGCCCTGGGGGACCGGGGGCTCCAGGTTTTCTCTGCATTAAAGAAAAGGAGAAGCATTGGTAGAGCAGATCTTGGTGTCAGAGTGCTTGGATGGAGGAACTCCCCTCCCTGCCAAGCTGGCCATGCAGAGGGAAAGACAAACCTAGAATACTACTCACCGGCCAGCCAGCGTGCAGCAGCTGGTAAAATGAGGATTGCTGAAAGGAAGGGAGTAAACATCAAATAAAACTGTCCCCCCATTCCCTTTCTGCTGGGAAAAAACTACAACAGCAACAAACTTCAAAACTACAAGGTGTATTTCATGAGGGGGTGATAACATGCTGTTCTCTTATCCAGGTTGCAGGTGCCCAGGCTGAGAGATGAGGTTATCTTCATCCCTCGAGCCTGGGAATGCTGTTTTTCAACATAGCAGGGACTTGTCCTGCTGCATTGCTCCTGCTGCAGCCCTGCCATGTTCCCAGCAGCACAGCCTCTCTCTTTTCTTCTCCCCACCCCTACCAGGGGCTCTTTGTCACAGAGGAGACCACGTTGACTCAGTACACATAGATCATATCCAGCTCTGCCTTCATCAACCCCAGCACATTGCTGGTGTCACATCCACCCATTAACAGCTGTATGGGGCCACGTCCCTGCAGAAAGCCATACCTAAGGTGACTGTCTAGCCCCCTTTCCTCCCAGAGCACGACCCACAGACACTCAGGGGGCAAAACCCATCCGTCCTGAGTTGCAAGCTCAGACACATTGCTGTAGCAGTAGCTCCAAACCCACTGCATCCCACACTGCAACCCAAACCCAGTCCTGTCCCCACCAGACCCACACTGCAGGGGCCCATGTGCTCAGGTTTTACACAGCATCAACCTCGGGGGAAACCTCTTGGAGGAAGAAGCTGAGGAACTAATTACTGAGGGCAAACACAGAGCCTTCAGCTCATGGGAGCACTTCTAACAGCCAGCTGTGCTCGGGGGGCAGATGATGGATGGATGCATTTAACAAGCCCTAATGCCACGGCACTCATCTTGTCTGCTGAGAGTTGACCTTGAGCTGGTGCTGTTCTTTTCCCCTGCCAGGACTTTATGGGGGCTGGAGCAGAGCCAGCACGTCGCTCTGTCTCAAGTACCAGTGAACTTGAGTTCACTCAGGACGGGTTATTATTTTATGAGGTTCAAAAATACCCCAAATCCAACCTTTTGGAAAAAAAAAACAAAAAACCCATCTTCCACAAGAGGTGAGCTCTGGCTTTCTTTTGCTCTTAAGTTCCCTGCCCTTTGCCTTTAACACTATGGGGAGAGACAAAGAGAACAGCAGAGCTGCAGGCTGAGCTCCCTGCTCCTGGAGGAAGCTCTTGTTTTTTCCACTCTTCCTCTTTTTCACTCTGTGCTGTCTTGATGAAGCCTAACAAGGCCTGGATGCAGTGCTGAGCACCCTGCAGCCACCTCCCTGCCTCCAAGCCATCCCCAGCAGCAGGACAGGAGAACGTGGAACCTTAGGGAGGGAGAAGGCCCACAGCATCTTCCCTCTCCTCCCATATCTCCACCCTGCCAGCCTCCCCTCCACATCCCTGCTCCTCCCTGCCAGCCAGGGGAAGATGGAAAGGATGGAAAAACCCTTCTGAAACATTAAAAAAGAAGGAAAAAAGAACAAAACCGAAAACTAAAAGCTACAAATGGGGAACTCAGTGCCCGCCCCGAAGCCCTCGTGCAGTTCTCACTGTGAAGCTCAGCCAGTCCTCGTGGGAGTTTCTCCAGAGGACAACAGTGGGGACACCAGGGATGCCCGTGGGGCCTGGGTGCCCTGGGGGTCCCATCCGCCCCATGGCTCCGGCGCGACCCTAAGAAAGAAAAAGCAGCTCTGTAACTCAGCCTGGGGTTTGGACGCTCGTCACAGGTTGGGCACAGGTCCTGTCCGGGATATTCTGTCGTGTGATTGCTGGGGGTGCAATTGCAAATTGATGTCAGTACTGTGTGGCTGCATATCCCCAGGTGATCTGAGCTAAAGTTGCTTCATGAGACTCAAACACCCAGCAAAAAGAGTGCTCTCCCCTTCCAAGTGCACGCAAGGAGCCACCACACTGCAGCATCAGATGCTCGCTCTGCTATGTTGATCTAAAACAACTCAGACCAGCAGTGGTGCTTCCCCAGACCCGTGGCATCATCTCACAGCTCCATCCTTTTTCTTAGATACTCACTTTGTCTCCTTTGGGCCCCACCAGCCCACGTCTCCCAGGGCACCCCTGCAAGGAAAGAAGAGCTGTGTCACCCAGCCTCGTTGCCCTCTCCAGCAGAGAGTGAGCCAACAGGCTGGATATAAGAAGGTTTTTACACCCAGGGTGGAGAGGCACTGACACAGGTTGCCCTGCAAACAGCCACGGTCTGGCTGGTCAGGGCTCTGAGCACGTGTTGGAGCTGTGGGCGTCTCTGCTCACTGCATGGAGTGGGACCAGATGGCCTTTAAGAGTCACTTCGGACCCAAACTATGCTACTGTGACCACCTGAGCCCTGCAGCCTGAGGTTGGAAGTACTGAGTTGCTCTGGTTATCAAGGATACAGCCACGTGCTCGCTGTAACCAAGGCAGCCCTAGCTGTGTGCCCCGAGCTGTGGTGCTGAGCAATGTGTCACCAAAGGGATGCTCATCCCCCGCAGTGCCCTTGGCAGGTCTCAGGCACAGTCACCATCCCAACACATTTCTGGAGGTGAAGATGCCCGAGGTGAAGCAGCTCAGGGGTGTGTGTTATGGGACACACATCAGGCCACCAACCCCACAGGAAGGCAAAGCCAAAGGTATCCAAAAGAAAAATCCTACATTTGTTTTTGGGGTATTATGGAGACGGGGAAGCAAAAGACAGTGACTATGGGCTGACATACTGCAGGGACTTCTCTTCATCTACCGTGGAGCTGCAAGCAGCCTACACCACCCGTCCATCCATTCCCATTGCCCCCACAACTCACCGGCAGCCCTGGGGGTCCTGGCAGCCCTGGGGGGCCTGGCTTCACACGAGCCCGATACCCACGTGCTGATGGCAAGATGGGGTGCCCCAGGGGGTTGGGAGAATGCTCTGTGTCACCCACAACTATCCCTGAGGGACCCCTGGGTGCAGCTGCCTGGTGTCTTGAGGGGGACACTTTGGAGGAGGTAATGGGCTTGGAGGCATCGCCATGTTCGATGGGTGGCAGGCGGAGGAGGGTGTCTGCATCGCTCTTCAGCTTCTCCGTGGTGATGTTCTCCGGCCCAGGGTCGGAGGCTTGCTCCTTCTTGGCTGATGGCCCTGGGAGGACAAAAGCACTGTGAGGGACCTGGCACTGCCATGATGCTCAGGAGAAAGGGAGGAGCCTGAACTCACTGCGGCGGCCGATGATCCGTGGTCTGCTCCTGCTGACCGCTGGCCTACCAGGGCCAGTGATTTTATTATAGGTGGAGTTCAACAGCTCAAAGCCTTCATCCTCGATAGAAAGGCTTCCCTCTTCTTCCTCCTGCTGCTCCTCAGCCGTTGGCACCTCAGCAGCAGAGAACAAAGTCCGGGCGCTCCCATCTGGGTGCAGGATGAGGGCATCCTCCCACGTCCAAGGTGACCCCAAGGTCGAATCTGAACGGGAGAACTTGGAATCCTGAGAAGGAAGAAGGGAAAACAATGAAATCTGATGTTTTCTCTCTTTTTTAACCCTGCAAGTTGTCCCATCAGGGCTCCACGTGTCACTCTGCACCAATACCCAGTCCTTGACCAACGTGCACTGTCTTTCAGCATCCAAAGCAGTGCAGGACACTGAAAGGTTTCCAGGCAGTTCCCCAATTTCGGGAGTGTTCATCAGGGTCAGGTGGGTTAGTTCAGCCACCTGAGTTAGTTATTTTAACACGGATTTGTTTGTGAGCATTTCCCTCTGTCCCACAGCACCTGCTTGAAGCTCACTTTGTAGGATGCAACCCAACACAGGGCACCAGTGAGAGCCCGCGGGAGCTGAGCCCCGGCTGCTGGCTCAGGGGTCTGATGCAAGGCGGTTGAAGAACAGAGCTTGTGAGCAGTCACTAGAGGGAGACACAGGTCCGTGATTGCCTTGTGGGTTGGGGAAGGGAGCGCGATGTGCGAGGATGCAGCGAGCATCCTTCCCATCTTCCCTCCGCGTGCATCTGCTTTTGGTTGAAGCTGTCACTCGTCTGTGGTTCTGCTCGGCACCACGGATCCAAAGCACATGCACTGCTGGGAGTGAGTCGGGTGGGTAGCAAATCCATCCTGGTGGAGCAATGTCACCACCAAAAACAGTGGTTCAGAGGCAAGGACAAGGTGGAATGGTTGGCTCTGGCCGAGCCCAGTTCAGAAGGACAATTGGAGGCAGAGGGGCTCAAAAGGCATCAGAGCATTTTCAAAACATCTGCAATGCTTCGCTTTCAATTGTGAAAACAATGGGAGGAATTCACACCAGGTCACATCCATCCCATGTTATCTGACCCCTCTTTGTCCAATCACTGCATCTACAACTGAGTGAGGGCTGGGGCCAGTCCTCTGCTCCCATAGCTCTCACATTTTTTCTGAGCCAAGACAGTCTCTGAGCATAGAGGCTTAGGGGAGAGCAGGAATATTTCTTCCTCCACCTTCGACACCCTGGGGATGCATAGCTGGTGAGAGGCTGCCTGCTCCAACACAGACAGATACACACCACACACTGACTAAGCAGGACCAAGTCCCATTCTCTGAAGCCACCCACGTCACACTTCTGCTTTAACCAGAGCCAGGAATAATGCCAAGAGGTGTGATCCAGCCCCTCCCCCACTGACTCAGAGGCAGTGCTCACATTGCGGTGCCAACGCTCATCTAACCCCTCCAATCCTGTGCAGTGCCCACACACAGCAACGCCGGCTGTGCTGAGGACCAGTCAGAATTCCCAGCATGAGCAAATTTACCCAAACCACAATGATAACTGTATTTTTAAGAGTAGAATCATAGGATTACTTTGGTTGGAAAATGACATTCAAGAGCGTCAGCTCAACCTGACCTACTGAGTCCCATCACTAAGCCACGTCCCTTAGGGCTACAGAGCTGATGCAATGTGGGATCACAGCATCACTAAAGTTGGAAAGACCACTGAGATCTTGGTCCAGCCATCAACCACTGACCCATTCCTGTATAGGCAAGTAGCAACCAAGCACTGAGGAGCAGGAGGTGAGGGGCTGTGATGAGTCCAAAACACAAGAAGCAAAGGAAACAAAGACAGCAAGAGGGAAAGCAAGGTCTGGAGGAGCCTGAGTGAAACACAAGGAGGTGGAGGGAAGTGAAAAAGAAAAGGCCCCGTGCTAAGTCACCTGAGAAATGCACCTGGAAGGGACAGGCTGCAGGGAAGCAGCACTCAGTGCTGTGACACCAGAGGTCTGACCAGCACCGCTCCACCAGTCACCTCCAACCCACAGCTCCCAGCTCCTGATGGGAGGAGTTCCTCTGTATTAACATCCTAGCCTATCAAAACACTGTGATTAGCAGCCACTAGCTCAATTTCCCCCCTGAACAATGCAGTCTGTGGGCCGTGTAATTTGTTAGCAAACCACAGCAAATTGGGGTCAGCCTGATGCACGCTCTGACATCTGTCCAGCAAAGATTTAATGCTCTTTGTAAACCTCCACCTCCAGCACCTGGCAGCCTGAAGAAGAGCTAATAAGTAGGAGAGGGGATGGAAATGCATCTCAGGGGGTGAAGGGGGCTTGGAGGAGTAGTGGCACCACACAACAGATGATCTCTTCCTGCAGCCAGGCACGGTAATCAAACCCACAGCTTCTGCAATCACAGCTGCATGATTCAATTTGGGGTATGGCACGCAGTAAATCCGACAAGAAATGAGAGCCAGTGGGGGTGGGGACCTGGCATCTTTGTAAGTTCAAATTAAAATAGTTCTAGCATTGGCTATTTTGCATTTTGGGGTGCAGATTCTTCAGCCTTGGACGGAGAAAAATGTTATTTTGTGAGTGAAGCATCATTAATGGACAGACTACGCGGGACATGAAGAGAGAGCTTTGCACTCTGACCCTCCTGGGAGCCAGACACCATCTCCTACTCCCAGCCCAACCCCTCCCCCAACCCCCGGGGCCATTGGGACCCATTCAATTCACAACAGCCCCACTCTTCAGGCAAGTTGCCTTCTAGCCAAGGCCTTAGCTAATTAATAAAAGTCAGTTAGGGAAATGAAATGTCCTGTCAGAGCCATAAAGAGGAACGTTCAGGTGCTCACTGCTGTTTTGAGACACGCACTGGGCAAGGAGCACTGCATGTTTGTTACGTGGGTGTCCAGTTGGCTTTTGCTGTTAAAATGTCAAAAATGCAGAGCCACTTGATGCCCAAATCATCACACAATCACTGCAGTCAGGAAAGACCTCTAAGGTCACCAAGTCCATCCATCATCCCATCACCACCATGGCAGTTTCAGCATTGCTTTGGGGGCTTTCTGACCAAAAACTGCTTTGAAATAAAGCTTTAATGGTGAGAATTAAAGCACTTCAGCTTTCCAACAAGACCACTACTCCTCATTCTCACTATATATATATATAATTTTTCATCCAAAACGAAAGCATTCATTTCCTTAAAACACAATTTTGCAATAACTGAGACCATGAAACAAGCCAGCTACGGTCAGGAGAACTTACACTTCATTCTGTATGTCTTACAGAGGGGGAAATCAGAGTGCTAGCAGCACCTCTGCTTTGTGCAGCGTCACAAGGAGGGGATGATTCAGCCCACGAAGCACACGGACATCGTTAGCCAGAAACCCCCCAGCAAGCAGAGGACAGAAGAAGGTTAGACATAAAGAGATGCTGAGATCTCGCCTCGAAAAAACCTCCACAAAGCTGTGGGTTTAAAGGCAGGTGCTTCAAAGGAAAACTGCTGGCTTGCAAGGGCTGGAGGAGGACTGAATGGCAGAATGCTAAAATCAAATCCAGCCTCATTTTCAATGGCAAAGGAAAGGCATCTAGGCAATGGTGGATGGCATCAAGGGAGGAGACAGCAGGGCAGAGCAGTGAGTCACTGCTATTACACTGTGTACAGGAACCAGAGTCAAGGGGACTCTGCAGTGCAACACTGGAATCCCTAAAAAATGCTGGCCTGTGATTTTTATGTTCATCTCTAACGTCTGACATGGGAAAGTCCTGAGATAGAGGCTCCCATCTGGCGAGCTCAGGGGAAATGTCCGACTTTCTGAGCTGAAAGTTATGGGTCCCTTACGTGCCAGCAATCACAGCTGAGTTATGTGGGCTCTTTGTAAACAGAACAAAGTGCCAAGATCAATAGCATCCCTGCCCGCTCCTTTATAACAGACAAATTTAGAGTGAGAAAACCAAGATGCACACACAGGGAACTGCATTAGAACAGTTCTGAGTTGCCCACCAGAACGGGACAAAAGGCACTGGGGTGTGAAATGCCCGAAAGGACATCTGGGAAGTAGGGAACCAGCAGGAATTGAGAGCAGACATTGGGGGTATATTATAAAAGAGAAGTAAGGGGAATAGACGGGCGACAAGCAAAGTGCATCCTGACTTGCAGAGGAGCAACCTCAGCACAGGGCAGCAGCAGCCACCAAAATATCCCAACGAGAGCACCGAGGTTTGGTTTGGATCAGAAAACTGGGGAAGGCCCAGGGGACTGGGAACAGGCTTCATGTTGTGTCAATGTGCCAAAAAAACAAGGCAAACAGGAGCCCTAGAGCAATTACAGAGCTTGTCCTCAAAGGAAGCTCATGCTGGGTAGCGGAGCAACTGATGTGGAGCTTGGTAATAACAAGATCACAGATAATGCAATTCAGGCTATAGTTTTTAAAGGAGTTCTCATGTAACCTGAAGGGTATTTTGCCCAAGGAGATCAACAGCATTTTGCTGACACAGATAACGATGTCAGTGCCACAGTCCCTGATTTCTGTCGGGCTCTTTGTGGACAGATACCACCATCCAGAATGGAGATTCACTCAGTGAGCAGCAAGCAGGTCAAAGCCCAGCATGGGGCACGTCCGTCCTCAGGAGTGCAGACAAAACTGTGCCGTGCTGCCCTCATTTTATGCTAGGTCGGACCAGGTAGAGTGTAATTCAAAGCTTCACACCTTACCAGGAAATAGACTTTTGTGAATAGAAGCCTTTTCTATCCAGCAGACAAAGGTACAATACGATTTACAAGTCATGATAAAGACTATTCCAAACTTCTTTTTTTTCCCCAATGCATTCAACCACCAATGCCCTGGAGGAGCCTTCTGGGATGCACTCAGTCCCAGGAAGGTTGAAAACCAGGAACAAGTTTTCTCCTAAGTGAGGAGATTTGCTTTACACTCCTGAAACGTTTCTTGATATGAGCAACAACCATCAACCTCACAAAGCTCTGACTGCAGATCCCCAATCTTGGAACTGTCAGTGCTATCGAACAAATCCACTGCCCTCACCCACTCACGCCTTCATCCACTGCCTCTGTAGCTCTCCATAATTAATCAGCCCTAATGAGGGATTTGGGAATTTACTGATACACTTACGTACTTCTGAATGAACAAAGGCACAGGAAGCATAACTCCAAAGCGCAGCACTGGACGCCCCAGATCTGCTCTTCATTATTTCATACTGCAACGCGTTAGTAGCGCATTTTTTCTCTAACATCAAAGATCCCAAGGCGTCTCTGGACCCGATTAAGTGCTCCAAAACCAAACTCATCCCAAACCCAGGATATCACTGGCCTTCCCCTGTGACCACAAACTCCACTAGTTCCACCACAGCAGCATCCCATCCATCAGGACACCAGGATGGAAGCGCGAACCATCCCTCAGTGCTCCAAGGCAGTGCCTGGGAGGGAAATACAGAGGACTCCTTATAGCTTTATCATACAAAACAAATCCCATTTTACATTTGCTGGCTGGCTTCCCTCTCTGGATGACTGTTTTCATGGACTTGAACAACAAATGGTGACTGGAAATCCCAAATGAAACAAACAAAACAGTGTGAGACACCAGGAGGGCGTGCAGAGGGGCATCCCCTGAGCATCACTCCTGCAGTGCAGAGCCGTACCTGAGCCGATGAGTCCAGGATCTCATTGGTTTCTTCTGGCACCTGCACAGTTGGAGAGAAAGAGGGACAACATGAGTGCTGAACTCAGCACCTGGCTGAGGGTTGAGGGCTCTCCCTGGGCTGAGGACAGCCTGGGTGCTCTGTGTCCTTGGGGATCAACTGTGTGACTGTTGGGAGCCGATGCACTTCTTGAAAGATTACTGAATAGGCTGATTTCAATTTTCCACCATTGCTGACAACACAGAAGAAGAAAACATCTGAAAGGATGATGCAATGCAGCAATCTTGCTGGGTGTGAGCAAGAACTTCAAAGTGATGCCCATATCCTGGTGACAGCTTTCCCCCACTGCTATAACGGAGCTCCAGCTGCAATACTCCACAGCTGCTCTGAATTTCCCTGAGTATCACACATGGCACACGCAGCTGTGCACACACCCAGGCTTGCTTTGGCTCAGAAACTCTTCCTCTGCCTCGTTCTCCCCTTTGCACCAAACCCAGCTATGACATCAAGGGACAGCCCTCATCCCACGTGCTAATCACCACCACCACCACGAGCTCCCAGCATCTCAGCCCAAAGCAGGCATCCAGAGCCTCCCAAGCATTATCTCCCAGTTTTCCAGCTACACGAACCCCTGGCCATGCTGCAGAGTTGTCCCTCGGAGGAAGACTGAGGCCAGAGGAGTGTGCACATGTCACGGTGTGGCTGTGGCAGTGCTCGCTGGCCGCTGCTGAATCCCCCATCACAAATGTCAGCTGCTGCAGAGTACCCTGTGGGGGAAGGAAAACAGATATTTACCCGCACGCTTCCTCCAGAGGAGAGGGGAAAGCCTGTGGAGCTGCCAGCATCCTGCAGCCAGGGGCTTCTTGCAGGCTGGGTTGAGTACTCAGCATCAACAAGCTCCCCACCAAACCCACAGCACACCAACTGCAAAGTGACTTCCAAGTCAGGCTGGACGGGGCTCTGAGCACCTGATGGAGCTGTGGGTGTCCCTGTGCATTGCAAGGAGTGGAACCAGATGGCCTGTAAGGGTTCCTTCCACCTCAAACGATTTCCTCAAACAAAGACCCCATCCCCAAACACAGCTGTGCCCAGCCCTCACCTCAAAGGGGATCTCAAAGGACTCCACCAGACCTCCGATGACAAGCAGCCCCTCGGTGCCCACGCCCATCCCCAGGTAGCCAGGCCAGCTGGCTCTCTCCACCAGCCGGCAGTCCACGTACAGCTCCAGGCTCTCCTGGGAAATGCTGAGAGCAACTCGGTGCCAGCGCCCATCGCTGAGCTGGGGAACTGGGAACCTGTGTCACCCAGAGGGAAGGGAAGAGGCAGAACATGAAACTTGGGTCCTACACAATGCAGGATGAGGCATCACCCTTCCAGCTCCCGGGGCTCCTCCATCCTTAGTGTGGATGCTAAGGATGGTACAAGAGACATCAGTGTTACTGTTGGAAATAAGCACTGTTGTTTCCCTGCAGCCTGGGGGAAATGGGAGTTTCCAATGGATTTGGAAGCCTCAGTGAAAAATGATGTCTTGGAAACTATTGCTTTTTGTTTCTCTTGCACCTTGGTTTATCCCCAGTCATTCTACAGGGCAAACTGCAGGCTACCAAAGCAATGACAAAGGCAACAATGATCCAGGGTGTCCTCTACCAGGACATCAGTGCTGTGGGCAGAGTGGTTTGGCTCCAGCAGAGCAGGAATGTCTCAGAGGGTTCAGACACAGCAGCAAACAGTATCTCTAAGTATCACTTACTCATAGTGCCTCTTCCTTGTGGTGACAAAGACCAAGCCATATGGGCTAACCCGGATCTGGAAGAGCACGTGGCTCCGATGGCTCAGGATGGTCACCAGGCTGGTGTCCTCCTGCAGTGAGTACCTGAGCTTCATCAGCACGCTCAGCTCGTCTGCAAACCTGGCAGGAAGAAATATGGCATCTTGCAGCATGAAGTGGGTCACAGTACAAAAGAACTCAGCGAGAACAATAATAACAATAACAAAACCCAAGAGCAAACAGCCCTTCAGGATGTGAGGTTGGATACCCAGCCTGGAACAGCCAGGACACAACGAGCACTGTCCACACCACTTCTTGCCTCTGTCTCACGGGCAATCTCAGCACCCACCTGTCCCCAAACACCTCCTGTGTAGGAATGCTGAGGGTGGAGTACTGCCCAATTTGCAGAGTGCTGCAGTTGGCCTCGTCGTAGCCGAAGGAAACGTTGCTGAGGTTCTGTGTGTAGGAAATCATTTTGTTCAGCAGGTTCACTTCATCTGTGTGGGGAGAGAGGAGAGATGGTCACAGCAGCTGAGCTGCCCTCGGTCTGCTCTCGTCATTCTTCCTGTTGGGAGGGGTAATGCAGCTGAAACCTCATCCAGGATGAAAATACAGTTTGGGGAAATTAAATGTTCACAGATCGAGCCGACAGCTCTGACAATGCCAGCAGCAGACAGCTGACATGTCTGAAATGGAACGTGCCCTCTGGGAGCAGTGCCCCGAAGTCATGGAGGGCCATTCCCACCCCAGCAGCAGCAGTACCTTTATGGAAGTAGAGTTGGGTGCTGTGAAGCAGAGCATGGGATGAACAAGTCCTTAAGCACAGGTCCCAGCTCAGCTGGAAAGCTGCTCAGCCCTTTCCCAAATTTCCTGGTTGGAGTTTGCCCACTTTCAATACAGAATTGTACCAGGGAGAGGAATTATGCTACTGGATCCCCCAGAAAGGCAGCTGCACTGGCCGGGCTGCAGGGCACCCTCCTCCCAGAGCACAGCTTGTTGAAATACCAAGAGCTACACCTTGCTCGGGAGCTGTGCATCACACAGTTCCCTTCCCCAGCAGCTGAGAAGTTGGGAACAGAGCAGCAACGGCTTCAGACCAGCAAGAGTGCAGGGCTGAGCTCCATGGAGACAGCAGCAGCTCCGGACCCTGAAGTGGTGCCAGATCTGCAGAGCTCATCAGTGCTGAACATGAACATGCATGTGTGCAGCACTGGGAATTAACCTGGGACCAAACACAGATGAGAGGAAAAAAAGAATAGGGATGATGGTCCCTTCCCATATCCCCCGTGGGTGTGAGTGGTGTGCTCCATCCCCAGGCTCCCATCCCTGCAGGTGACAGATGGACCAGCACGAAAGCAGGGGATGCTGCCATTTGAAAGGCTGCCCTACACAAACTGCAGCTGAGGATTCACTATAACACATAGCGTGGTTAAATGCAAGCTTTCACGGGGAGGGCAGGGGCTTAACGCATGACTTGAGCATGTGATGGATGTTAACCACATTCCATGAAAACACGCAGGGTGAAGTGAAGCACGTGTCTTCCTAAATAAAGCAGCAGCAAAGCCTTAGCACCAAAGCCCCTGTTCACAGCTTCTTCCCAGGACCAACCCAGGGTCACTCCCACCCTGGCACTGCAGGGTTTCTGCTTGTTAAGGGAACATCACGGGCTTGCTCCATGTTTCAGAGCAGGTTATTTTTTCTCTCTTTGCATTACACTCCCTGGGAACCAGCACAGCCCAGAGGTGTGCCCAGGACCAACGTCACTGTCCCTGCCTTCATACAAAGGCACTTTGAGAAATGGTTGTGAAGCTGAACAATAAACCTCAAGAAAAGTACACGTCCCTGTTACACAATGAAACTACTTGAAAGAAAGCAAATGGAAGCGCTCTCAGAAGTTATAAACAAATTTCATCTCCAGTGTTAAGCACCAGCATACATAGGATGGCAAGGTGAGGAGACATTAAGGCAAGGGGCCTGCACACACCCAGCACTGCTTGGACTTTCCCAATGCACCTGTACCACTTAAGCTCCTGTCTTCAACACAAGGCTTCCCCCCCTTCATTGTTGTTTTTTATTTTTTGCTACCAGACAGCTAAAATCCCTCAAGAGCAAGAGGAGGAACAGAAAACCCTGAGCATGCTTTGGTCTATTTGGGGACCCAGGGACAACCCCAAGGCAAAGCTTCAGGCAGGGCTGAAAGATGAGCACCTTCTGCTTTGCCAGCCCTGCTCTTCAATGGGGTAGAGGCTGTGGGTGGAGGTCCCAGGTGAGGTTGCTCAGGGCCATCATGGCCCATCTGTGCTCTCAGGGCCCCTCCTCTCCCATCCCATCTCATCCCATCCCATCCCATCCCATCCCATCCCATCCCATCCCATCCCATCCCATCCCATCCCATCCCATCCCATCCCATCCTGGTCCTGCAGTACAGGTGTCAGGAATTAAAACACCCACCCCTTCTTGGCCCATCTGCACACACAGAGCATCTGCTCAGATTGAAGTCCTCTCCAAGGACGGGATGTGAGGGGAAAAATAGATGATATTAAACAACGGAAAACATAATTGGAGGCCTGGGAGAACTCATGGCAGGATCTGTCAGAGTCGATCACTTCCTCAGGATGCAGCACCACTGCTTGGGATGTGAGCTGACAGGGCTGGATGAGGCCTGCAGACAGCCCCAGCTTGTTGGCCAGGCACAGAGTGCACGGCCCCAGGGATCCTCTCTCCAATTTCTGAGTGCCTTATGGAAATAGTGTGCTAAAAGTCTGCATGGGCTCATAGTCCTCGTGCTTCTGCGGCGTTTCCAAACTCTGAGTTGGAGAAACTTGTACATCACAAATAAACAATAATAACATTAAGTGGAAATGGAAGTGATGCATTAAATGAGGGAAGAAGAGGCATTACGTGCCAGGACAAGGTTTTCCTGGCCCCTCTCACCACCGACACCACCGCCCTGGCACATTCACAGCCCATAACCAATGGCTTGAGCCAGGTGGCCCTCCCAGTGCTCCTCCACTCTCTGGCATGTCTGTTTTGCTCTTCAGTGCAAACTGCTTGTGAGCTGAGCAGGGCTGTGCATTGTGCACACGCTGCTGGGCTGGAGTGAGCCCTCACCTACTTGGTCCCAGTGCCATACAGAGCTCCCATTTCCACACTCAGAGGCACTGGTGCCCTCTACTTCCTAAAAACCCACATATAGATGACCTTGTGAAACACTGAATGCTGTAACATGGGGGGGAAAAGCCCCACAAACCAACCCAACCAATGCAAAAATACAAACAGAATGGCAGCTTCACATTTGTTTGGACTTGCCTGCTGAATGCCCACTGTGGGTGGGCAAGGACAGCTCTGCCATATTGCATCCACAGGACAGCAGTCCTTTGGTAGCTCTTCCCATTTCTCTCTACTCTAGCATTATTTGTACTATATAAAGCATCCACAACACCAGCCCATTCTGCACCATACTGTTTTCCCACCATTTGCAGTACCCTGTTTGCCCAGCAGTTTACTTTTTAAGTGAAACACAAGCCATGGGAGAAAGGTTTAGGCTGAGGATGGTGTGTGTCCACTCAGAGGGTTATGCAACAGGACTTAAACCTTCCTCTCCCTGCTCTGGGGAGCAAAGAGAATTCAGTTGTGACTCAGTGGCTGCAAGTTGGAGGGGACAGAGCCAAGGCAGGAAGAAAAAGAAAGAGCATGTTGCTCCTGGGGGGAGCGAATGCCACTCACCACCCATAGAGAGGACAGAAAACATCAGGGAAGCAAGACCTTCTCGGAAGAAAAGCCTGCTGCACACATTGTTCAGACAGGAAAAGCCGAGCACGGGCGGGCTTCCAGCACTGCTGCTTTGTGCCGGGGTCTGCGGAGCGACGGGGACGGCAGGGGCTTCTGGGGACAACTCCTGGGGAAGAGGAAGGGCACAGAGTGACCCTGGGTGAGGACACGCTGGCTACAAGGGAAAGGAGGATGGGATGGGTGGGGAGCCTGGGCAGCCTGATCTGGTGGGGGGCAACCAGCCCATGGCATAGGTGGGACTGGGGGGCTTTAGGGTGCCGTCCAACACGAGTTATCCTGTGACTCTACAATTCCATCTCATACAGCTCCTCAACCATCTCCTTCCTGGGCGCTGACCTCGAAGAGAAGCTCCTGGTTTCTGGAAAACTGCTCTGGGTTGCTACAATTCACCTCAGCCCCACAAACCTCATTCTCCACGTATCCTTCCCAATAAACACCGCAGAACTGATGTTTTATCTATATTCAGGGCTTAATAGCTTAAGCTCGAAGGGGATTTTTAAATGGGTTGCATTTAAACCTGTGCAAATCCCCTCATGGCCATCCTTCAATCAGTTCATGTCTGCCTTATAGCAATTAAACTTAATTAATGAATTGCAGTGAGTCAGCATAAACCAGATACGAGCAGTCTACAATGTTTACGTGAAGAATTTGGTGTGATTACTTTAGAAAGACATAAAACACATACTTGTAAAACTTGTGCGACAGCGAGTGGGGACAAGTCCCAGAAACGTTGGCCCCTCATTGTTGCTCATAATTAAGCTTTTCTTCGTTGTTTTATTGCCAAAGTAAATTAACAGCAAGTTCTGCAAATGGTTGCCTTCCAGGGGCTTGTGTCCCAAAGGTCTCCCTCTGTTTTACAGAGCTGGGAGGTGCCAACGCATCCGCAGTCTGCAGAGAAGCAATGGTGGTGGAGACCTCCTCTTGCAAAAGCAGAGACAGTTTCAGAGTATGGGGTGGAAACAGTGGTTTGATGGGCAATACCTACTTTTGAAATGCCTCCGTTCTTCTCCATTAAGAAGCTGGTTGTCACAAACTTCTCTCCAGCTTGACTCCCCAGTGTGCCAGGCTAGTTATTTGAAAGCCTAAGCTGTCATTTCAACACTGTAGAAAGTGTCTCGAGCAGCAAGGGAAGTGGTCAGCCAAGCATTATCCTCTGCTGCAGGCATATGCATCTGGGAAAGACTACAACCTGAGAACATCAAAATCAGTGTGCCCAGGCTCATCTTGGGAGTCCCTCATTTCAACAAGGGAGGGCTCAGTGAGATCCCCAAAGTAGATCCTGCCCGTGAACTCTTCCACTCCTTCCATCAGCATTAGATTTGACCTAACAGCACTTTGAAACTTCCACCCAGTGTGATCCAAGGCCGAAACAGAACCTTCAACCTGATAGCACCGGAGATGTGCAAGGCAGGGCAGACCCGAGGCGGCACACCCAGCTGTTAGTCACCTCTAAGGGCAGCGGGGAGGGTCTGATCTCGTGCCAGCAGCCATCTGTCACAGCACCATGGAGCATGCGTTGGATCCAACCCCAACCTCTTCTCCAGGCTCTAATCAAAGTATCAGAGACCTGCAAGAAAGGAGCAGCACCGTGCTGGAAGCTGCTCTGTGCATCCTGCCCCAGGGGCTGCGAGTCCCGGCACCGTCCTGCCGGGTTGGGTCAGACCATGGCACCAAAAGCTGCTCCGTCCTGGTAGAGGTTGCAGCAGGAGGGAACAAGAGCAAATCTGCACAGCCAGAGTGAATAGGGGACTCTGATAAACTCTGTCTCACACAGTCTGAACTAACAAGCGTTGCGTGGCCCAACATGGGAGGAGGGGTGGTCCTTCTGCAGTGCAGTCCCGAACTGATGGCGATCTTCTCCATTGCTAACCCAAAATAATAAAATATCAGACACATTTACTGTAACTTGGCTGACGTTCCCCTCAGACTGCTGCCAGCAAATGTGAGGTGCAGGAGTCTTCAGCAAGGCTGAGGAAGAGCAGGTGGAGGGGCAACCTCTATGCAACCAAAGATGCCCTGAAAGCCTCCTTCCTTGGCCTTCATCATTTGTGTGCTTCACCAGGCATGCCTGATGGGGAACAACAGAGTGCTAACTCTCCCCGTGTACACTGTGAACTCTTCAGACAACAGTAGTGGCACTTGTGCTCTTCTAGCTGGATGGAGAAAAGATATCCTTTGCTCAGTTATAGAACCCAATCCTTGAGCATCCCACTCTGAATGCCATGGTCATTGCTTCCCTTTCCTAGGGCTCACTGAGCTCAGCCCAGCGGGCTTTATCAAGGACCCAGAAAGTAGATGAGAAAGGCAACGGAGGGAGATAGCAGTTTTCAAAGTGTGATAAAAGCCAGTGACTTCACTGGGGTGCAATCAGATTTGCAACTACAAAAGCCTGACTCAGGGCACCGTCACCTTCCTGCCACGGAAGCACTGTGTTTCTGAGTCCCTGCAAGATGATGGATCCAGGGCAGGGATCCTACCTAGATCCTGGGCAGGGATCCCACCCTGGGCAGCCCATGCTCTCATGCCATGTGGTCCCAGGCAGCCCTGACACACACATGGTGGAGTCACACTCGGATCCACTTCAGCTGACGAGGATTCACAGTTCCAGCAGTGCCAAGTGAGGCTGGGAAGCAGCTGCAATGAGTTCCCAGCAAACTGCCCAACAAAGCTGGAGCCTGCAGGGGACCAAGGCAGAGAAGGCAGCTCCCACCTGCATGGGGTCAAACATGGGAGATTCCCTGTTGCACAAGCATCTGGCAAAGGTGCTGTGTCTGTCCAAACCTGCCCTAGTGCAGGGAGATGTTCCCAGCCACATCTTCATTCAGCACAGCCAATTTTTCCCTTGAAAAGAACGGCTGCAGGTCAGCACACGGCTCACCTCTGCTGAAACATGGTCTCGTCAGATTGCAGTTATTCACTTTGGAGACAGTGGAGCTCCCTGCAAAGCACCAGGCTCTTGACCTTCATTTGATGGGGACAAATGTTCCTGGCCCTGTGCGTTCTCTGGCCTGGGGGATCTTCAGAAAAGGGAGAGGAAGGGGAGGATGCTGGACAACATCGCTTACAGCAATACAGCAGGAAAGAAAAAAAAAATAAAGGAAAAAAATTACAGAAAAGGAGCATTTCCCAGGCTAACAAGCTGACATTTCACAGCCAAAAAGCACTCCGCTTTTCACCTCAGGCAAAACATGTGCACATTTGTGATTCATTCTACACCCACGGCTGCCAATTTTCCTGCACAAACTGTTGTATTTTTGAGGTTTCGACTTTTACCGAACTCTCAAATGCTCCTCCAAGTCCTTTATACTCCCTTCTGCAACCCCACTTCCCCATCAGTACATTTGGACCCTGTGGGTGCCTTCAAGGCTCATGGCCGCACTCCAGCTGGGAAATGGCAATGCCTCCATGCCATCCAAGCTTGTCCTGTCTGAGTACTTTCCCCCACCACATCCTTACCTCCAAATTGGAGGGATATGGATTTGATGGGTGGACCACCTGATGGATGGAAGAAACTGACTGAAAGGCCCCAGACAGAGGGTAGTTATTAATGGTTTTATGTCCATGTGGTAATGAGCGGCGTCTCCCAGGGGTCTGTCCTGGGACCAGTGCTCTTTAACATCTTTATGATGTTGTGCTCCTCTAGCTGGATGGAGAAAAGATATCCTTTGCTCAGTTATAGAACCCGATGCTTGAGCATCCCACTCTGAATGTCGACATCAATGCACCCTCAGCAAGTTTGCAGCTGGCACGGTGGAGGGAAGGGATGCCATTCAGAGGGACCTCAGCAGACTTGAAAAGTGGGCCTGGGTGAACCTAATGAGGTGCAACGCAGCAAAGTGCAAGGTTTTGCACTTGGGCTGGAGGAATCCCAGGCACTGATACAGACTGGAAGGAGCAGTCCTTGAGAGCGACCCTGCAGAGAAGGGCCTGGGGGTCCTGATGGATGAAAAACTTAAAATGAGCCAGCAGTGTGCTCTTGCAACTTGGAAAGCAAATGGTATCCCGGGCTCCATCAGAAGAGGGGTGGCCATCAGGGACAGGGAGGAGAGTGTTCATCTCCACTCTGCTCTTGTGAGGCTCCACCTGGAATACTGTGACCAGGTCTGGAGCCCCCAGCACAAGGACAGAGAGCTGTTGGAGAGGGTCCAGAGGAGGGGCACAAAGATGATCAGAGGGCTGGAGCACCTCCCCTACAAAGACGGGCTGAGGGAGCTTCAGCCTGGAGAAAAGAAGGCTGCAGGGTGACATAATCGCAGCCTTTCAGTACCTAAAGGAGCCTATAAACAGGAGGGGAGTCAGCTCTTTGGGAGGGCAGATAACAGCAGGATGAGAGGAAATGATTTTAAGTTGAGGGAGAGAAGATTTAGGTTGGATGTCAGGGGGAAGTTCTTTACTCTATGAGAGTGCTGAGGTGCTGGAACGGGCTGCCCGGAGAGGTTGTGGATGCGCCAGGAGGTGTTCAAGGCCAGACTGGATGGGGCCCTGGGCAACCTGGTCTAGCATGAAATGGGGAGGTTGGTGGCCCTGCCTGTGGCAGGGGGGTTGGAGATTCACGATCCTTGAGGTCCCTTCCAAGCCGGGCCATTCTGTGATCCTGTGCCAAGTGCCCTTATTCATCATGGTCCTCCTATTCACTGCGGCTGTCCGAGGTCCTGAGCTCGCCACGGCCGTAGCTCAAAGGGGCTCTGCAGACTGCAGTATTCGACCCTTCATTGCTCATCAGAGGAGGGCTTGGTCTCACGGTTGCACGAAACCGTTGGAAAGAAACTGGTGTCAGGCAGAAAACTTTCCCCATCTTGCTACGCGAAAGTAAAAGGCTGAGTCATTTTGAGTCAGACTCATGCGGGGCTTTGTCTGTGGGCGATTCACCCCTTTCATGTTCTGATTTCTTTTTTTTATTATTATTATTCTGTGCAGCCTCAGTCGTGGACAGCTGTTCTGACAGCGAAAGGGAGACTTTGTGTTTAAAACCTGAACGCAGTTCCAAAAAAAATAGAAAACAAAAACTTAATTTCCAATGCACACGAAACTGCCACAAGAAGCCCCACTCTGAAACAAATCTCCAAACCCACTCTTCCTCAGCTTCACTATTTACCCAGAGGAGGCCAACCTGAAGAATAACCCAAGCGCACTTTCCCTCTGTTTCCTATCTTCTGTTTTAATGTATCATGACCCATTTGATAACCCCTGCAGCAAACACTGCACTGCAGCTCTGTCCATATCACTCGCAGATCACTGCCAGTATGACATTCTCTAAAAGTGGACTCTCCTGCGATGAGGACCACCCAAATCCCCATCCTTTTAGACACTGGAAGGCACCAGAGCTCCTTTAGCCCAAAGCCCACCTCACCCCTAACTCAGACTGGCGTTTCTCCACTTCATGAAGTGGGAGTTCCGTCCAACTACGCTGCAGCTGATGGAGCTGTGGGTGTCCCCGTTCATCGCAGGGAGCGGTCTTCAACGATCCATTCCAACTCCAACCATTCTGTGATCCTACACAGGAGGAGAGGAGACAAGAAGCAGAGCTCCCCCTGACCCTACACATCCACATCTCTCCCCACACCGCACCTGGGAGCTCCCCAGACCCCCCACTGCAACACAGCTCTGCTCCTCTGGGCTCTATCAAAAAAGGCCCTAATAAGGAACAACCCAATGGAGACAGAACAACCTCCTTGCTGAAGGGCTGCAGACACTGGATGCTCTCTCTCTCTCTCTCAGCAATCATCTCTCCTAAGGGCAGAGCACATCATCTTCCTGTCTGACTCCAGCAATACCTGCTGGATTTACCTGCAGAGCAATGTGTGAATTGCTGTGAACACAGCCCCCTGCTAACGGGGCGAGCGTGCTCTCCAGTGAGCAGATGACACGTCCTGGAGCTTGCTGCAGCAATCACTCACGCTGGACTTGCAGCAGTGCTTCCAGCCTCTGCAGCACGTTTCAGTGTTCTGTCAGAGCTATGTGAAGAACTGATTTTCCTCCGATTATTTTTTTTTTGTAGCTTTGAAGGGAAGCAAAGTAAAAATCATGTAAGAGGTTGAATTGGCTTGAGCTGCCCCTCTCACAGTAAACCTCCAGCAAAATGAGTGCTGCGAGGAATCAGCTCAGCCCCAAATACAGTTAGAGCCATTCAGTATCAGCTCTGAAGAACAGGGACAAATCTCAGACACGTGAACCATTGGAGCCATTCACCTGCTGCCATGTCCCTGAGAACAGAACACTGCCACAAGATGGAAAATCAGCTTCAAATGACTCTTCTCCTTGAAGTTTCTACATTTCAAGGGCCCACTCCTCCCTCCAGACACATTGCTACCAGAGCCATCTGCAGGGACACGTGCACCACAATGCTTCCAGGACCTCTGAAACGTGGGACGGTACTGGAGAAGGTGTTCCCCAGTGCTGAGCTGCCCGATGGTTGCAAGTCTCCTTATGGCACAAACAAATGAACTAGCAGTGACACTCAGCCAGAAAAAAAGGCTCTGGAGGACATGCAATGCTCTGAAGGTGGAGCACATCCTGCGCATCAGAATTCAAAGCAGAAAATACAAATCACACACAGCGTGGCCGCGAGGCCTCGGATCTGCTGCTTTGCTCTAGAGATCTGCTCTTGGTAGGCAACAGAACTTTATGGCACAGATAATAACTTGATGCTCCAGCTACCAGAGTCATGAAGAGCTCTGGGTCTCTGTTTAGTTTGCCTTCCTGAGTCTCACAGCTGTGGATAAAAGCATGGAAAACACAACCTTCATGATTCTGTGATTCTACGATCTGAAAGAGAAGCTCTTAAGAGATGCTCAGGGTCTGCCTGTCTCTGCAGAGGGATGGACCAGCCATACACCCAGCCAAGAAAGAGGGGCAACTTCTTTCTCCCATCTCACATGTTAGCAGGAGAGGGCCGCGCCGTCGGGTTGGCCTGGAGCTTGGAGCACACGGCAGCGTGTCTGCTGGCAGCATCAGGAAACAATTAAGCACTACGAGCTGATTCCCTCTTCCAAACGGCCCTAAAAGCGCTGCCATTGAGCTCCCTGGCTGGGAGCCAGGAGCACACCAGAGATCTGTCTCTCTCCTAACAGCTGGAGTCAGTTTGGAGCACTCCTCGCCCTACAACAGTCAAATCCTTGATAACACCCAGCGCAGCCACTGGGCTCTTTCCCTGAAGGAAACCCTTCCCGAACACTGTGAAAGGATGTGTGAGCCATCCATCCCCTCGGGGGTCACTTCCAAGGTCAGGGTCTCCCCTTACCAGACAGATCCCAAAAGCACCAGCGGGGCCAGCTGCGTGCCAGATGCTCCATGTTTGGGAGGGGGGGGGAGGTTCGGAGGTCAAGGTCACGGCGAGGGCGGATGCTGTTCCTGGGGATGGGGCCGTGCAAGGGGAGAGGGAGACGGCGGAAATACCAGCCTGGGGGTGTTAAACATGCAGGGTGGGATCCATAGCACGTGTTTGGCTCAGGGGAGGCAGGAAACTGCACGGCATGGAGGTCCTGTGGCCACGGTGGAGGATGCTGCCGGGTTTGGGTCGGGCTCCTGTTCTCCTACAGCCCCAGCTGTGAGGGAGGCTAAAATTAAGCAAATTAAGGAGTGTATACAATCAGCATACGGGTTGCTAGAGCCAACATGGGAAGTTACAGTTAAAACCAGCAGAGCTGTGGAAGAAAACTAACGGCATTTTCAGTGTAAGGTCTAGGATTCCCAAAAGTCCATTCACTTGGAGAGAAAAGGCACGAGCAAAGCATTATAATGAAACCTTTAATAAGGATTCAGAGATCTGCTTTAGAGTGGGCAGGCGCCTGATCTGCTTGTTAGAAAGACTCACAAGAAGAGGGACTTGCTCAAAGCGAGTTGAGCAGCTTAAGGGCTTATCCTGCAAAGCATGGGGCCATCTCAGAGCTGGGTACCACCGCAGTGCCTGCTCCCCACTGGAAGCTGCCATCAAAATGGCAGTCCTAAGAGACAAGGGTTCAGAAGCATGAAGGCAGACAAAGCCCCAGGAGTGAGCTCCAGGCTGCTTGCTCCCTCATCCACGTTTTCCAGCTCTGCCACAAGGATGGATGTGTCCCTTTGCTGCCAGGAGGCACACATGGAGCCAGAGGTGCCAAATGTTAAGTACCAGCCTGGAGACGACAGGGGTGAGAAACAGCTCTGCTTCAAGAATTGAGCTGGGGGACCAAATATATTTTGGCGGACCTCAAACTGATCTCTGTGGGCATTGCTAACCCCACTGCACCAACGCCTCTCTGGCTGCAGGGCTCCAAGTGTCTGCCTTCCCACACTCCTTTTTAAGGAAAGATTCATCTCAGCCATCCATTTTGAAGCTAATACTTGGGAGAAAAATAGAAATTTCAAATTCCAGCTGAAGCTATTTCCCATGTGCATGACGAATTCCAGATCCAGTGCCCAAGCAGAGGACCACAGCGTGGCATCCCCCACAGCCCCTGGACATGCTCATGCACTAACACCTCCCTCCATCACCATCCAGGGTTCTGCTGATGCTGCACTGGGAAAGTGTTGGCACTTATGGAGGTAGGGGAGGGAGTACACGAGCATGAGACAGCAAGCTGGTGAAAGAACAGCACTTCTTCAAAATGTCTTGTCTAGCAGATTAAAAAGAGAAGAGCTAATGGAGGATCATCTGCTGGCTGCATATTGTCTTGCAGAGATCTCACAGCTCAGAGCCAGCACACACTGGGACTCCAAAGGGCTTTGAGACGTCTTTGTGGTATCATAGAAAGGTTTGAGTTGGAAGGGACAGTTAAGGTCATCTGGTCCCACTCCCTGCAGTGCACAGGGACACCCACAGCTCCATCAGTGCTCAGAGCCCCATCCCCTGACCTTGGCTGTCTGCAGAAAAGGGACATCACCACCTCTCCGGGCAACCTGTACCAGTGCCCCACTGCCTTTACTGTAAAACTTTCCTCCTTATAACCAACCTAAATCTCCTCTCCTAGTTGGAAACCATTTCCCCTTGTGCTGTCACAACAGCCCCTGCTGAAGAGTCAGTCCCTTTCTTTCTTAAAGCCCCTTATACTGAAAGATAAATAGTTTACATGCTTCTCTTCCCTTTGCTCATCCTCCAGAGAAAACAACAACAAAAATTAAGTATTTTTACCCTAGACTGACTCTGCTGAAGCTGTGCCCAGCCCCGACCCCATCCTCACAGCACAGTCAGGGCTTGCTGAGCTCTGCCCACCTGGTGTGAGTTTCAGGACCTTTGAGCACATGAGCTACAGGAGGTCTTTGTTTCCATGAGGTGCATCCTCAGTCTCCCTCTCTCCTCTTGGCCAGGAAAACACACAAAGCCCCTTTGGGAGTTTGGTGGGCAAGTGTGGGGATGAGTTGATGGTTGGACTTCATGATCTTAGAGGTCTTTTTCTATTATCACACTGAGAGCTCACCCATCCTGGCCTGGATGGGATCCCAATGCCCAATAACCTCAGCAAGCATAAGAAATCCCATGCCAGGAGCAGCACCACTACCTCTACCCACTCCTCAGTGCCCTATGGTGATCAGAGACCGAAATGCCTCAGCACCATCCGCTCTTCCTCAGAGCAGAGAAAACTTGCTGGCAGCAAAAGAGATGCTTTAAAAATAGCCAGACAGCTTGCCGAGACATTTTGGATCAAAAATAGGATATCCTGACATTCCTCCCAAATGAAACATTATGAAAGAGGTCCGTGGCAATGGAGCATCGTATTTCTTCTGGAGGGATCTCGGTGTTGATCTTGTGGGGTCACATTCAGCTCTGGGGTGGACAGAGCTGCTCCCTCCCTTTTGTGTTGGAAAGAGACTGGAAAGATGTGGAGGAGGCACTGTAGGTTAGCTCTGGGGTTGGATTCACATCCCAATGCGTCTCCCGTTGTCTGCCAACTCATTTACCAAACACTTCCAGCTTTCAAATGGTGAACTCTTTTACATGACTGCATAAAAAAAATCCCATTTTACACCTCAATAAAAGAGCCTCCCCATCACGGAGGCCCTGCAGCCTCCTTCTTCTGAACCCTGGGATGGTTATTTTGGAGAGAAGACCAAATGTCTTCCACTGCATTGCTGGTCCTTAGTGCAATGAGAATGGGCAAGGAACCCCAAAGCATGGAGCTGAACCCAATGGCTCTGAAGAGAAATGTGATGATGCTCCTTTGTCACCAAGGTCGCTGAGGAGCCCAGAGAGCCAGGGCTCTGTGCACATCCCCATGGCCTTCCCCAGCCAGAAATCTGACTGCAGAAATCCCCCTCACAGCTCCACGAGCACTCCATCCCCAGCAGTGGGCACAGCAGAGCCAGGCAAAGCTCGAGACAGTAATTAGCACAGCACTAATTACCGGCAGTGTGGGACTGAGGCGCGCTGTCAAGGTTGACGTGCGCTAAACAGAAGGTGTTCTTTTGTCGCAGGGTTGCTCCCTCGAGTTCTTGGGGTGGGAAAGGAGGGGAGGAGGATGCTTAAGTCCCAGACTTTCTCGCAATTGACAGCCAAAGCTTTTCAGCCCAGCGCTCCGTCACAGGGGCCGCAGGTTGAGTGCATCCCTCATACAATGAGGGGACGCTGGGGACAAGGAGTGCCTTTGCCACCAGCTGGCAGCCACGGCCCCACACTCACTCATCAAGGGGACGGAAGGGCACGGAGCCAGCCCAGCTTGTTCAAAAGTAGGGAGCAGAGCACACATACCCACAGTAATTTTGCTACGAGTTGGGGAAGCGTTGACCCACCCCCCAAAGTCCCGTGAATCAAATGGCGCTCGCCATGGAAGCCACCACTCTGTGTGCATGTCCCATCCACCCACAGCCTTGTTCTATCCACGTCCCCCACGTGTGGGGGCATGGGAATGCTGTGGGGTACCCAGGAGCTGAGGTCCCCAGGATTGAATGCTCCCAGTGCTGCAGCAAAGTGTGCTGTGCAGACGGTCTGTGAGCAAATGGAGACTTCCCACGAGGACCTCTAGGCCAAGGGTCGGTGCAGCTCCTGAAGCCCTTGCCTCCCAGTCTGGCTGGCTAAATGAAGAGCCAGTTCTGCACACAGGGTGCTGGGACACGGCCCTCCTTGGATGCAATCCCCTATGGAGCTCCCAAGCTTTCCTCTCCACGCAACCTCAAACCAACCCAATTCCAGGGGGAGGAACACTGTGCTGCAGGGAGGCTGAGCCTTAATCATCTGCAGCCACCAAGAGCAGAATTCAGACCAGCATCCCCTGCCTTACAGCTCTCCAGCACACACGTGGCTTGCGAGAGCAAAGATTGATGCTATGGATATACGAAGCAGTACAGATGTATAGAAACAGTCTGTCTGCTTGGCCAGAGGAGGAGGAGGGAGGCTGTATCATCCTTAGTGTGCTTAGGGGGCAGTGCTGGGGGGGCTGTGAGGCACTGGGCAATGCTTGACACACACAGGTGAAGCATTGCAGCCCGGCTCTCAGTGCTGATGTCCCTGCAGGCACAGAGCACTGCACACATCTTCTGGCTGAGTTCCCCGGGGCAGTTTATACAGCTGCAGTCATGCAGCACGCTGACTATCCATGACATTTCTCATCTCATAAAGCCCTCCCCCTCAGACAGGCATGCTTCTGCCCTTGAGACTCTTCCTCAGAGGGAATAAAGTCATGTAACAGCAGAACTGAGGACCTGAACAAGCAGCAGAGAGTCGAGAGCAGGCAACACGAGATCTGGTGTTCGGGGCTTTTTAAGCTATGTGATATACATCGCTTTGTAAGCTCTGAATGCACGCAGTGCACACACACACACATCAGGGGGGTGTGTAGCACACGAAGCTTTAATTAACGGCAAACCGAACGCGTTCGTTTCTGGATTGCATCCTCAGTCTGACGGTATCACCCACCTCCCCTGCTTCCAGCCCTGCTCCCCAGTGCCTCATTCACCCTTTGGATCTCGCTTTGGTTTATGCTGCTGGAATGTGGCTCGGGTTCCCAGGCTGCGAGCTGCACCGCCGCAGCACCTCCCAGCCGAGGATCGGGCGGAGTTAAGCGCTGCTGAGATAACCGGTGCTTTCCCTCTCGGAACCGCATTCCCTTTGCGATGTGGCTCCGCAGAAGCCCCGCATGCTCCAGCCTGGGCCTAACGCGGATGTCTGGGGCATGGTTTGTGCTGCACTCCGTGGGGACACCTCCAAGGGCCAAGACCTGGATGTGTTAACGCAGTGCAAAGTGTGGCAATGCTCACCCTACAAAAACCCTGTGGGACAAACACTCTCTTTTACAGTTATCCGAGTCCTCACTGTCTGCCACACAGCCCGACGCCTCCTGGTGACACGTCCCGGCCCCATCTTCAAAACTCGGCTTAAGTTTCACTCCATGCAAACCAAATCTGCGCCCCGTTTTCTAGGGGAGGTGCCAGGATCTCGCTGTCCCATAGGACCCCGTGGTCCCCCAGGACCCTGCTGCCCCCCAGCTGATCCTGCAGCCGCCAGGACAGAGGGAAACCGGTGTTCCCAAAAGTTTCATGGCTACATCGGAGGAGCCACATACAGACCCGACCTCTCTATTCCTGCGGCGACACTCCCACCTCGCTCTGCCCCAGCACCACCCTACCACCGAGATGCCCCCATTCAAATTCACCTCCTGGGAGACATCCCCCCCTCCAGCTTCCCTCCCAGCCCCAGCAGCGGTGCGAGATGCAGTGCTGGCGCAGCCCCGGAGCAGCAGAGCCCTCTGCGGTGCGGGGAGGAGGGGGGGGTGGGGGGCATCCCCAGTGCTGCGGGAGGGTGGAACCGCACCGCCGCGCCCGCAATCCTGGCTGAACAGTGCATCCTAGCGGACATCGCCTCCTCGAGCATCCCCACCGCCCGCTAGCAACCCTAAGGGATTCTCCCCCAAATTCTCCCCCCCCACCAACCTCACCCCACCCCCACCTTTCGGGGAAGGGTTGTCTCCTACCTGCCCTCAGCCCGGAGCCCGTTTCGTGGGGCTCCAGCCCATCCGCTCCCAATGGCAGCGCGCAGAGCAGCGCCAGAGCCAGCGCCCCGCAGCGCATCGTGAGCCCGGTCCCGGCCCCCGGCCCCAAACCCCCGCCCGGCCCCGCCGCATCCCGGCCCCGCACCGCCCCGCTCCGCCCCACGCTGCGGGACCCCCGCGGGGGGGAGGGGTGGGAAGGGAGGGGAAGAGGAGGGGGGCGAGGAGCGACACCGTCCTGCCCTCCCTCCATTCATCCCTCCGCCCCCGGCACGAGAGGGGTGGGCCCCCTCCCCACGCGCGTGCTGAGCGCACACACGGGTTTCCAGCGCAACCGCGGGCTGCGGCGGGTTACGGCTCCTTTCCCCCCACGCCAGAGCCCACCTCGTGGCCCTGCTCTGCCCTGCCGGCACACAAAGCTCAGGAGCCCTCGGGGCTTTGCTTTGCAGCGGGGAGGGCTCCGTTCCTCGAGTGATGCGGGTTGGGATTTTCCTATCGGGTGCCGCTGACCCCCATTGATTCGCACAGTGGTGACCTTCTGGCCCGGCAGAACATCCCCGGCTGGATCCCTCGGTCCTGCAGCGGGTTTCTGTTGGGGGGACAACGACGTGCATGCAGTGCCCTCCCCGCATCAGCTTTCAGGTAGATCAGGGAAGTCCCAGGAGATGGAAACGGGGGCAAAATGAATGAGCTATGGCTGCTGGCACGTGAATGCAGCTGAACTACGAGGCAGGGAAACCTGCTCAGCTGAACTCATCCCTGCTCTGAGCTCACTGCTGCTGACCCCCGGCACCCCACTGCCCTTCAGATCCCCCGTTTCCCACTGGAAGCAAACTCCAACCCCCGAGCATCCTCTTTGGCCAAATAAATACAAGGGATCCGCTGAAGGGAAGCGTGAAGTGGAGGCTCGTTCCTACAGCTCTGAGGACACCGGGCCGTATCCTCGGGGCTGCTCCGGAGGGATGGATGAGTTTGTCACCACGGGAGAGCAGCGCTGTGTGGGGCACTCCCTCACCAGCCCTTCCCACATCCTAAGGAGAATACTTAGGGGGGACGACCTCAAAAAGCATCGGGGTGGGGGGGTTGGGGGGACACGAATTGGCCCTTTTCCTCTCTTTTTTTTTCCTACGAAGAAAAGGACTGAGAATGCTTCCCCCTAACGGCAGCGCGAGGTGTGGGGAGTGGGAAACGCTGCTCCGCAGTCCGGATGGGATCTGCAGAGCTGCGGTGTCCCGCTGGGGGACGGCCCCCGTGCAACCCCCCCCCTCTTCCCACCCCAGCTGCACTGCACCTATCGGGATTGCTGCTCTTCCCATGCACGCTGCTCAGGCGCACTCAGAGATCTCCATGTCACCTGCTGGTTGGGCATTCCTCAAAAAATATCCTGCTTTTTTTTTAGGCTCTGCTGTCCCCAGTTCCTAAGGAGCCCAGAGCCTGCACAGCCCAAACAGCCGAGGGGAGCGATTCTGCCCCACGCTTTGCCAGTAACCCACTGAATGACCTCAAACCAATCCGTTTTCCTCCTGTGCTACATCCTGACCTGGTGACCGAGACAGAAAAGGATCTTCTCTGCGCTCATACAGCTCTTCATGTTCACAGGAACTGCAGGTGGGGCTCCATCACAAAAAGGAAGAACGAGAGCAGATCCTAAAACCCTCGGGCTCCCAAGAGTGCTGGAAACCGCAGTGCTGCTCCCCCAGGTGTGCTCTCCAGCTGTTAATAACTGTTTTAATTCCACACCAGGGCTGGGAGGGAGCGTTGGGAAGGGTCACAGCAGCAGAGCCCATGGAGGGAGATCCACACAGTGCTCAGCCCTGGTGAGGATTAAGTGCCATCCAGACAGCAAAAGGAATGAGAAGTTCCTCATCGGGTTTGCCTTGCGCTCAGGGCAAGAACTTCAAGGTCTTCTCAGCAGCCATCACCACCACCATCACCACTAGTGGTAGCAGCAGCGTGCCAGCCCACACTGCTGCTCGTTTCCATGCCCACGGGGACCCACGGTAGCACCAAAACATCAACTCAAGCGGGGCCCTAACTGCACCTTGCAGCCCAGGCTGCTGCTGGGAGCGATGGCAAAGCTCCGGCTGGCGGCGGGCTCTCCCGGTCCCCACCGCACCACACACGGGCTGTCCATTTCTCAGGTTGTTTTTTTTTTTTCTTTTTTTTTTCTTTTTCTTTTTTTTGCTGAGTTTTTATTTTAATTCAAGGACTTTGCTTCATACAAAACGTAATTGTAGAAACAACTGCAGAGTTCAAAGAGTTTGGCTGATAAATGTCACTCAGGCAGCAAACTAGGCAATCACAGAATCGTTTTCTCTCTTTTTTCTTTCTTTTTTTCTTTTTTTCTTTTTTTTTTTTTTTTAAGGGTGAAGTTCCAGTTGCGTTGCACGGTTGGAACTTTTGTCATTTTTAACACCTTTTTTTTTTTTCCTTTTTTTCTTTTTAAATATAAAGTTTTGCAACAAACCCCCGATTTATATCAAATATAATTAAAAATTAACAACTGATGAATACATCGTATCAAAAAAGTACGAAGGTAAACATTTTCCATGCACATACTTTTTATATATATGTATATATGTATATATTTTACATGCAAACATTACTTATTCAAAGTACAGCCACTACGAGACTGGTTCTGGATGCAGAAAACTGATCGGTGCAATTCAAGTTTGGCAACTCACTACGAGGATTCTTGGAGTTATGACATATGCATTGAAGAGACAGCAGAGAGGCTGTAAAAATAGAGGGGGGGGGTTCTATGGACAACCGTGGTCAGGCTCGTCTGTCACCACCATCGCTGGAAGCAACGACCCCTACGAGCTGGGCAAGCAGAGCTGCTGCTTTGTGTGCTGCGCAGGAATTGGAGCAATCCCCTGCCTGTGTGAGGCTGTGCGCTTTGGAGGGGGAATGGGTGTGGGGCTGTGGGGGGAGGGAGGGCTAAGGTCGAGAATGGCACAGGGAGGGGCGAGGCAGAGGGGAGAAAAGGCAAAATTGCTTGGTGCAGAAAGACAGCTCGTTTGCTTTCCGGTGTGGGTACGATGTTTGCATGCAGTGTTGGAGAGGTTTCGCTTTCCCTCTCCTCCTTGGAGTAAAAGAGTGACATTTTCTTTAAAATTTCAAACAAAGCCTTTGTGCCTTCGTATAAGGAAAATGTATAAAACATTTGGTCACAATCATGCTGAAGCCTGAAACAGGAAGATCCAGCAGATAAAGCTACAGAATGGATGAAGGTCTCACTGACTGTGGCGTGGATGTGTTTCCTTACGTGTCATCTTGTTGCATAGCCCTCCGTTTGCAAATTACAGCCATTACCCATAGAGGACCTCTGGCTACCGCACTTCCTTTATTCAAAGTGCACATAAATACAGAGACAGAGACAGGAGTTATCCTTTAGCAGAATCCAGGGATGAGATCGGCCAGAGATTATTATTCAGTAACGGAACAAAAAACACGCAACGAAACGCGACAGGTTGAATTTCTCCAACAGAAAAGCTACAGGAGATGTGAAGAACCATCCTACAGCAGAATGCTCCCAGCACGACTCCCCAGAAGGACCTCGCTGAGAGCATCAGAGACCTCCTGAGTGTTTCAGTAGCATCCAACACCCTAAAACCACCCTCGTGTCCAAACCTACCACCGGGTCCGCCGGGATCTCCACCCGGTTCAAGCTTTGTCTTGAGAAGTTTCACAGTTCTGGGGCTCGGTTGATCCTCTGAAATAATTCAACTGTCCAATCGTTTCCTATCATTACTCTTAGCAACGTGCTCTACGGGCACCTCCCACCCCTCCTGCTTTAACCTTCTGCCCAGGAACTGCTTGGCTTCTGGCCTCCCATGCACCAAATTAGCCCTACAGAGGTTGTCCAAAGCCACGGACCCCCGGCGCTTCTTTTGGTGCTTTCTCCCCATTGCCATGTCACCCGTGCCTCTTTCCCAGGCTCAAAGTGCAGAAATCCACACGTGCACTAAATAAAAAGTCATCCAACGTAAAAGTCATTGCAAGAACACAGAAATCTCATCCCTGAGAATCAGAGTTAGAGGTTTTGATTATTTTTGTTGTCGTTGTGGTTTCGTTTTCTTTTCTTCTTAACAGGCAATTAAAAACAAGACTCTCTCCATCTGCCCCCAACACAAATGACGCACCACAGGACATGGCCACGGCTCTCGCAGCCCAACTACAGCTCTAGACATGCAACGGGAAAGGTGCTGCTCCTCTGGGAGCATCACTGCAGCCCTCCCACAGGCTCCAAACATCAGTCAACGAGACAACACCAGACAACGAGACAAGGCCAGTTTCAACTGCTGCAGTTACACCCTTCCCACTCTCAACAATTAAATTATATTAAAATAAATAAACGTAAGAAAGAAAGAAAAAGAAGGTCAAACAGAACAAAACAAAAACCTCCACCAAACCAACCCCAAAGCATGTTTGCCTTCCCCACTATCATCTTCCAACCCAGCCCAGGCAATGTGCTCCCACGGGCACTGCCCCAGGCCCCGCTACCCCCACGTCCGATGCATCGGAGCAAGAGTTTGCGTCGTCGTCGTTGCCGTGAAAGATTTCAAAGGTTAGGCACTTAGTAGTGAACAACTGGAGCATTCGGTAGAAACGGTGGGACCTGGAATGACAATTGGACTAATTCTCTACATAAAGAGTAATTTCTTTTTTTTTTCTTTTCTTTTTTCTTTTTTTTACTGTACAATTTACAAAAATGCACACGATGAAAAGTTAAAGTTCTATCTAATAGCTTGATATAAAACCAGTAACATTTCTTCTTCTCAACCCTACACTTAATTATTCCTTTTTTCCGTTTTTTTTTAAGTTTTTGTGGGTTTTGTTTCGTATTTTTGTTTTGTTTTGTTTTCTGTTTTTGCTAAATCAAGCTTATATTGTAAACAAGACAAAACAGTGAGGGCATGTTGCAGTCAACAGGAGAGAGGGACAGGAAGAAAAGTCTCAGCAGCAAGGAAACAGTCCTTAGGAAGGAGCTCTCGTGTGGCTCTCTGGTGGGCGTGGAGGACCCGAAGTGACGATGCACATGAGAGGCCCAGGGCGAAGCAGCGAGTTCCTGGGGAGGGTCGCTGTGGCTGAACATCAAGTCCCAACGGACTGTCCTTTGTTCCGTTCTGTGATCTGAGGGGTTTTTTTTTTCCTTCTCTCCCAGTTCATTAGGTAGATCTCTTCCCTGTTAGCGGGGAACGAGATAAAACGCGGGGTCGAGCTTAATTTGCCGGTGTCCCTTTTGCAACCCTGACTCCCACCCAGATACGGGTGGGGAGAGAACAAAAAAATAAAAATAAGAAGTAGTCGCCCAACCACTCGTTGACCAATCAATTGGACAAACAAATTGGCACCAAACTGTGCCAATCCCAAATAGCATTGATGGTCTACTTGTCTGCTGACACAGACGGCTGCTTGCGGGCCTCACGGTTGGGCGTCTGGTGCATGTCTTTGAAAGCACAGCAGGGAGGTGGGGAGAGGTGTGCTGCCCCCTGGGAGGGAGCCTTCTTCCTTGGTATATTTTGCTGGGGTGAAAAAAAAAAAAAAGGAGAGAAAATAAGAGGGCAGGAGAGAGGCTGCACAAGTGTCTCCAGAGGTCTCGGAGTGGGGCAGAGCAGTTCTGGCAGCAGGGGATACCCCCTGGCACTGTGTGCTTGGGCGCACAGCCTTCCAGATGATAAAACTCATCGACTTTCCCGCACGTGCCTCCAAGGGTTTGGCTGTGCCGCTAGCACCAGTCATCCTCATCGGCTTCATGGTAGTAGCTCCGTCCCCTGGTGCCACTGCCGGGCCCCGTGTTGAGCCCCAGCGTGTAATGGTAACCGTTGGGCACCCGGCGTGCTTGGTGAGACTGGGAGGTCAAGGAGGAGACGTAAGAAGTCCTGGAGGAACGGCCCGAGTTGGTGGCCACGGCTTCCTCGAAGGTGAGCGTGTCCTCGGGCGCTGCGCCCATGGGGCTGTCGGCGGCGTCGCGGTGGCCCAGGTAGGGGTCGGAGCCGATGCGGGCAACCGTGGCCGGGGGCGGCTGCTGGTCCCCACGCAGCAGTGCATTGTGCTCAGACAGCCCCCGGCTCAGGCGGCCCGGGGAGAAGGGCGGGAGGCCGCCCGGCGACGTGCTGAAGTGGACGGGCGAGGAGTTGGCGGTCTTGTAAGTGATGCTGGGGCGTGGGGTCAAGGGGGTCTGCGGGAGCTGCCTCCGACCCCGGCAGGGGGTACTAGCACCAGATGTCGACAGCAAGGGGCTCCCGTTAACCGAACCACTGCCCTACATCAAAATTGGAACAGAGCAAATGAAAAAAATAACAACCAAAAAAAAAAAAAAAGAAAAGAGAGAAAAATGAAAAAGAAAAAGGAAGAGAAACGCCGGACAAACACAAAGGCAGGCAGGTGTAAAACAGAAGGAGAAGTGACAGGAGGGAGAGACAAGTCACAAGAGGAAAGAGAAGGAAAAAGAGAGAGTTTAGACACGCACAGTTAGGGGAAGGAGGTTCTCGAGAAGTAATTGAACAGGAGATGTGAAAAGTTGGAGAACTAAAGTTCCGCAAGCAGTAGGTAAGGACAGAAATGACTGGAGCACCGGCAGGACGCAAACTGGTAGATGGCTCCAACAGAAGGGGACACTGCCTGGGGAGAGGACCCACAGCACACACACCCCAACATGCCCTTACCTCAGCGACTCCGCGAGCGGCCCAACAACCTGCTGTGGTTGTTGGCAAACACAGTTTGGCAAAACAGCACTCTGCTTCGGGGCAGAGCTTTTCTCAGCTTCACCCAAGAGCTGTGAGCGTTGACACTGGGGGTCTTTTTTGCACTCAGAACTGAATTAGGTGGGAGAATTCCAGAATGGACTTTGTCAATAATATTAATCCTAAAGAGACCCTTTCTGACAATCGACAACAAAAATACTTTGCATGGGCTCGAGCTTTTTAACAAGAGGGCTCTCCTTCAAGAGAAACACTGACAATTGTGTTCCCCTTATACCTGTTAATATTGCACCCTCACTATTGGAACAGTAGAGCAAAGTGGCAGCTCCCTCCTTACTAACAGTGGTGCACAGGAGAAAATCGATCTATAAAGAGGAAAAGAACCATGAGGAAGAGAAGCAGCCCATGCTTTGCCATTTCTGTTCACTTTCTTGCAGGACAGTGCCCTAGGAGCGTGTTTTAAAAACCCCTCACTTTTCAGGATCTAGCCTTCTTGGATAAGAGCTTATTTTCTCAGGAGAAGCTTTTTCTTCCATGACAACATCAAATTGCTGCTGGTGGGGCCAGCCAGCAGCATCCATTCTGCTCTGCTGTTGTGTGCTCATATGACTGGGATGCTAACTCTCATCCCTCAGAGCCTGCACCCTGGGTCTTTGCCTTTCTCTTCTTTCACTCGTATCCTTTCTGCTGCAGCACCAGCCAAACTTTCTGCCTGCTAATGGAGATGATGGGGAGGATCACTACCCTCCATGACCTAGAATTTCCAAGGGAGGATGCCCAGCTTTTTCCATGATCCTACATTACAACATGCAAATGGATGCTCTCTGGCACTGAAAGTGTTCGAAGTCAGGTTGGATGGGGCTTTGGCTAACTTGATCTGCTAAAAGGCATTCCTACCCATGTTGGGGGGCTTGAGCTAGATGTTGTCTAAGTGTCCCTTCCAATCCAACCAATCCTATGAAAAGCAGGTCCTCAAGGGCTTTCACTTTTGTGATCTTCCATCTCCTCTATTTTTAGAAAGGCATAGAAAATGCACATCCCTGGCAGAAGTTAGGGTTCTCCTCCCACCCTGCATCTCCTCACCTGTCTGTGGGGACCTTGCTCAGGCCCACCGTTGGGTGAAGTGGGCCTGCTCTGATCAGCAGACTTGGGCTGGGATCGGTCCCGGCTGCCATAGCGATCACAGGAATAGAAGCGCTGCTTTTCTGAAGAGGAAGAAGAGTGCTGCTTCCTCTCTTGGGACCGTCCACGCTCCTGCTTCTTGTCCTTGGAAGAAGATTCACCAGACTGGGCCACTGAAAGGAGAACATTAGTTGGCAGTCACCAACGTGGGGAGAACATTCAAACACGGAGCAGGGACCCCAGATCACACCACAGGACTGTAACGAAGGGAGGGTCTAATCCTCGTTAAACACAGAGCTCTCACCAGCTTCCCCATCGGCCAGCTGATGTGTGGTCCTGTCCAAGGACTTCTGCTTCTTCTCTTTCCGTCGGTGGCAGCGGTGGTGGTGGTGGTGATGCACCTGGTCCGTGGGCATGCGCTCCAGGGAGTACTCGTAGAGGTGCATGGGGTGCGGACGCTGCGGGGTCAGCGTGGAGATGGAGCGCTTCATGGGGCTCGTGTCCGGGATGGGCTGTGGGGCACAGGGGACACGGAGCAGGGTCAGGGGACAAGTGCTGCACCTTGCTCAGCTGCTAAGTTCCCAGCATGGGGAAGGTTTTACAGCGATAGACATGGGCAAGGAAGGGCAGGAGAAAAATAGTTAATTGGTTCTAGGTCGGAATGGGCAGAAGAACTTGGAATGGTGGACTTAGCGTGAAGTTTGAGGAGCAGATGTGATCTCCGTTTGCTGAAATGGGATTTACTTTCAGTGTTGTGGCAATCCACAGGTATCACAGGTGCAGAGCAGAATGCAGCACGTCACACCAAACACAGCCTCACAGGAGTCAACAGTAGATGAGCAAGGGCACAGGGCAGCACAGTAGCCAAGCGTCTCACAAAGGTAATTTTCCAAGACCAGTTCTACCCAAAGCTGCTTCAGGGCCTGGGATCATCCCAAAGCAACTCCAAAGAGGGAAGCAAGAAAGCGTTTCTAGGCACCACATGGAGAGGGAGAAAAATCAGAAATAAAGAAATGGGCAAGGGACAGGCCAAGCCACCAAAGAGCTACAGCTGGCTCCCTGCACTTGAAGACCACTTCCATCAAACTGTTCATAGGTTCATAAGGTTGGAAAGGACCTACAAGATCATCTAGTCCAACCACCGTCCTATCACTATCCCTACCCAACTACTAAATCAAATCTCTTAGCACCTCATCTAAACGCTTCTTGAACAGCGCTAGGGATGGTGCCTCACCCACCTCCCTAGGCAGGCTACATGTTAAACCTCCCCTCGTGTCCCATCATTGCTCTTGGTGCCCTGGGACAAGCAGGACATCGTGTATATCCTGCAGTTCTACCAGGATACCTCCAGAAATGACTACCCAGGACTGCTATTGCAATTTTCAAATCATCTGTGTCCAAGTACGTGAGCTCTGCACAGCCATCCAACCTCCCACAGGCACTGTCGGGTGCTGTCTCTACACCAGTGATAGCTCCAGTCTCTGCTCTCTTCCCTTTGGGTTAAGTGTCACCGTGATGCTCTGCAGAGTACAAGGCAAATGGGCTTCAGGACAAGTGCTCTCACATCCTTTTACCTTCCTGTGAGGTATAAAGCTCAGAAAACAAGGAAAATCCCTCTGTTTCCTTCTCTATCACTCTGCCAGTCTCTAGCTGCTTTGCAGAGTGCTCTAAGGTGTACACAGGGCTTCCATCCACAGAGAGAAGCCAGCACAACACAGCACTGCAGCAGGATGGGGAGGGAGCTCAGGATGTCCTTTGGTTTGATGCTTGTTTGAGTTCTCAAACCAATAAGTGCCTCAAATCACACTGCCAGCAGAACATTTACTTTGCTCATGGTAACCTTTCTGGAGAGCCTTGCATTATTTTTTACCATCTATGCTCTTTTGTTTGCTTTGCCTGAATTTCAGATCTCTGCTCCCCTGTGATATTTACATAAAGCAGAGCCCATCGGTTTGCAGCCCTTGTTGGTATTTTGGGTAGGAAGAGCTTCTGTTCCTCCCAACATGCCACCATGCATGCAAAGGTGCAACCTCAGCTGAATTTTGAGTTGCTGCTCTCTCTTTCAAGTTACTCAAGTGTTGATGTTTCCTACCAGGGTGCAAGGAGCAGTGCTAGAGCTGGAAAGTTTGTCATAGACATGAGGAAGATATGTTTGGCCAGTCAAGGTGGGGACAGAGCATCACACTGCTGTTTGTCCAGGTATGCACAGCTATGGGTGCAAGGTGAGCTGGTGCTTCAGTGCTCTCCTCCCACAACCCTTGCTACACGCACTCTCTAGAGGCAAGGGGTCATACTTAGCTTGCTTACTCGCTTACTGTTGAACCTAAAGGTGGAGGAGGTGGGAGAGGACTCAAAACTGGCAGTCAGATTCACAAATTGACTGATGTGGGGAAAAAAAAAAAGCAAACACTTCCACTGAAAGCATTTACCAGAGCTTACTAAGCTTACTATCCCAGAAGCAACAAGGCAGACATTTTCCAATAAAAAAGCCAGCCAAATCCATAAGAAATGAACAATTATCTTCGGATCCAATTCTGTGCTTATTCCCGGGACAGAAGTCCCCACAGACACTAGGCAGGAGTTGGATCTTCACTATCCTGTCCTCCCCAGAAATCCCAGCCATGCTCTCGTTACGTTAACGGGGCACACACACAAACCTTGGGAGACTACACCATAACCCTTCACAGTTTTACTAATCACTTCTTCGTTATCAAACTGGCAGTTTTCACCTGCTGAATTCCTGTGCAACAAGGCATTCAAAAAGAAATAAATAAGCAAAACAAAGAAAAAATCCCTGCTGTTACAGCGTGCAGCGTGCAGTTGTGGGCTGAAGGGATGGCAGCAAAGTGGGGAGAGACAGCAGCTGCGTCGGTGCAACATCGTACTCCAAATGAGAAGGGAGAGAAGTAAAGGGTTAAGGAAGGTTAATTACTTCTTAACATGGATTGAATAGGATACAACTTAGTGCAAACTACATACTGCTAGGTAACTCCCAGGTGACCGTGCTTTGCTCCTCTGCAAACAATTCGGACAAGATGAGAGACATTATTTGAAGCAGCCCCACAGTACAGCCATTGTCAGACATCGCAGCAGATGTGCAGCAGACACGATGAGGGTGGGAGGGGAGGTGGTGGGGGGAGGGACAGCAAAGAGGCAGGGGGGATGGAAAGCATAGGGGAGTTGTTTATAAAGGGGGACCGTAAGAAAAATAAATAAATAAATAAATAATAAAATAAAAATAAAAATAAAAAAATAAATAAAAATAAAAATAATAAAAGGAGGAATAACAGATAAACAAGACATCCAGAAAACAGAAGCAAAGGGAAAGCATTGCAAATAAGAGTTAAGAGGAACTCAAAGTTTGGGGGAGTGGAGCAGCACGTGAGAATTGGGGAGGGAAGGGGGAAACAGAGGGGGAGACGGACATTGGTTATTTGACTGAAGCTACAACACCAGAACATTACGTCATTACATGAGGTTAGATCTGCTCAGGTATTATGGGCCTGATTCATAATAAGATCAAAGAGCTCTGGGTGGGGCAGTGTGCCCGGGAGGATAGGTACTGTGCTCATGCAAGCAAGCATTTCAAGAAACAGTGAGTAGTGGAAAGCAACAGGCTTTGTCTCTGGGTTGGAGCATATCCCAGCAGCATGGGAAGGCATTGCTGGGACTGCTCTGGTCCGGGTGGGACAGGGAAGGTCATAAATCACAGCATCACTGAGGTCTGAAAATACCTCCAAGATCACTTAGTCCAACCATCAGGTGCTTGAAGGAGCAGCTGAACCCTTCCTCTCAGAGAAAACTGTGGCCACAAGGTGCAGTGAAAGCAACCCAGAATGTTTCCTAAATCACAGCCATACCCACTGCAACGAAGAGGAGTTTCCCAAGACAAAGCTCATGCTACTACTGGCTCTGCTGTTGGTAACTGCACTGCATTGGAAGGCTTCTAGGGGTCTAGGATTAAGGACAACATTATTTCAGGAAGTATGAGTTTGTTGGGGGGTCTGTTTCTTTCATTGAGCATCCTGCTTCGTGTTGCTGATAACTCAGAGAATCCCAGGAGACAAGGTCCCATTTAGTGATTTGCTGGAGCTCTCATACAAAGAGTGATACAAAGAGTGGAGCTCCTGACATCAGCTGGGAAATTTGTTAGCCAGTGAAGCATAGCTTACACCAGCCTAAGCACATCTGCAAAAAAGTTCTGTCTGTTGGAGCCATTTTTGCCTGTGCAACACATGGCCTTTGAGTTTTGGAGGGCAGTATGTCTGCCATGCTCTGCTTCATACGAAGAGCAATGAGGAATAGCCCACAGCCATGGGTTGCTCACTTCTTACTGTATGAATCAGGCCCTTTGAACAAAAGGCACGACTATGAGATGTTCTGACACACAAGAGGAGGGATGGTGTCTGGAGAGCACCTGGGTTAACAAGCAATGAACGCATACAATGCTCAAAAATGGTATGTGAAAATCATGACCTCCTATGCACCGAGGTACGCCCACAATTAATCAACAAGTTGGTGTAAAAGCCAACTTTTTAACGATGAGGTCTCTTTACAAGAAGTTAAACAAGGAAAATGAAATCCTTCAGACATATTATCCATCAAAATCTCAACACAAGATACACTAATAACTGTGGGAAGAGGAAAACAGGGAGACTGCTTCATGTCTCAGTGAAACCTTCCAGGCACAGTCTCCCTGGTATTTTCCATACCTCCTGCATTTATCAAAGAGAACCACAGGAAATCTCCAGCTTGTTTTACGGCTGGGGCACTGGAGCATGCCTCAGCTGTCTGTCTGGATAGATGGCAGACAACTGGCAACGGGAAATATACGCCTTTTAGGAATACAAGCTGGCAAACATCGTTGTCCCCAGTTAATCAGAACAGGCACTCTTGGGTAGGCAGGCATCATTTAGCAACCCAAAAAGAAGGATTTCTCTTGCTTGCTTTTTGCTGCAACCAGGAGCGAGTAAATCTGGGGACAACGCTGTGCTTGCACACGAATGCCTATCATCCAAGCAAAAAGCCTGGTTACCTGGCACCAAGTTTGACTTCCAAAAAAACCTCCCAGGCAGCTGACAACAACAGCACCAATCCCTTGCCACGCTCTCAGCCTCCCACCACTCGCCTCCCTCGCTCACCTGCGTTTCAGCAGCCAGGCGCGGCATGGAAGCCGCCCGACCCTGGCTCTCCAGCCCTGGTTGGTGCTCTCCATTGGCAAGTGTGGGGCTCATTTCCCTCATTTCCACCACCTGATTGATGCAAGGAACAGTGTTAAATAGCAAGACTGCAAACATTAGCTTTGAATCCACTGTCTAAGCAGGCTTCTGCTTATCGGTGCATGAAGAGGTGTTGATGGGGAAGGAGAATAAACTGGGAGCAGTGGAGCACCCAAGTTACTGTTTATCAACAACTTTTTTTCAACAAAGACAGCAGTGAGCCCCAGCTCTGGCCTGTGACATCCTCCTCTGGGTTTATACGCTAATAACAGTGGGACAACAAGAAAGACAGAACCCTAAGAGCTCTAACTCAGCAGACACGTCGTTTAAGGATAAGCACGTCTACAAACATAGCTAACAGAGTGGTTTTTTCTCCATGACATTCAAGCAAGTTGAATGTCAGAGACAATGCTCGTTCCAAAGGGCAGAGGACCTCTCCAGCTTTCAGAGGAAGTGTCTAGCCTGACATCTATTAAGATGCTCTGTATTTCTCCCTGTCGTCACCTGTTTGCTTACCCGTTCAATGGGGATTTCTTCTGAGTGGCCTCGTTCAAAAGCTGGTGTCCTGGTTTCATAAAACACATCCTGGGTGCGTTGGGTCCCCCAGGAACTGGACTCTTTGATCCCACCCTCTGGGGCTGGTCTGCCAGAAAGTAAATCAGAAGAATAGATGAATTCTTTTGCAAAAGGGTTTTGCTCACTTACCTGTGGTAAAGGTAAAGCATTCAGGCAACTTCTAACATTTCTCTTCTGTATCTAGGTGAAAGGTAGTTGGTGAAGCTATCAAGTCCTGTAGGATTTCCCAAGGCCACTTTTTGACGTTGGTCAAGCACATCTGTGGCCAGGCTGAACTAAATTCACTGAATGAACAGTGATATACACAGCACTAGGTGCTACATCTGAGTCTGTAGTTGGTCTCCCAAGGTATTTTAACCTCCTCAGATCTCTATCATTAAAAAAATCCATGACATTTGTGACCCTGAAGAAAATCACCCGAGGAACAGGAAATGGGGAATTGATTAGGGACTGTCATCGCTGTAACTGTTTGGTAAGCTTTCTATGGAGATACTTCTTTGTCCAAAGAGTCAGAGATTCTGTCCTGGAAAGTCTCAGGAAGCTCTCACTGTTATTAAGTGCCATCAGCCTGAAGGTCTTCTCTGTTCCCAAGGTCTTCTGTTCTCCCAAGAACTCATTGCATTAGTGACCCATTGATTGGTTAGCTTGGGATTTGTCTGTCTGTTTCACAACATTCCCAAATTTGTACAAACAAACTCACAACTGGCCACAGTGGAAAGCTCTACAATTAAGTTTCAGAGGCCACTAAGGAAACAGTTATGTTTGAAGAACCCACCAGTAGCACCACGTGGAGATCTGCATTGCTAGGAGGCATTTTGATAGCCACCAGTGGAAAGTTGTCCTAGTCACCTCTGAGGAGGCTGTTGAACTTGGAGTCACCTGAGATGCTCTGCCCCACCCAGAGTATTTGGATCAATGGGGTCAGGGCTGATGTGTCTGCCCTCAATGCCCCTGCTCTGTGTCACAGATACTCACAAGGTGCCCCCGTTGTTGAGTGAGGCCGAGCTTTTCTGGCGCAGGAACGCCTTCGCGTTGCTGAAGGCTGAAGGCTGGGTTTGCTCCAAAGTGGCCTTCAAGGGGTGGAAGAGTGACACTGGTCCAGGCTGCAAAGAACAAAGGATGGTTGTAAGAGACTGTGTGTGCAGAGGATGCACAGTGCTAACCAAACATCCCCCCACATCCCCAGACACTTTGAGTGAAATGCATCAGTGACTCCAGAGAGAACCTCCCGCTGCTCAAGAAGCAGCTGCACAAAAGGGAGGACAGAGTGGCATCCCCAGTACCTGGCACAGGCCCCCAGGAGGCTGGTGGACTTGTTCCCTGCTGTTCTTGTTCTGTTTGTAGAAGTCAAATATCATGAGCGCTGCGTAGACCTTCCCCACTGTCATCTCATCAGCTGTCCGCACACGGTGAAACGCAGCGGAGATGTTCGGGTGGAGAAAGGGAAAGGACCAGGGGAGGGATGGGTAAGTCAAAGCACACGAGGAACAGCAAAGTCAAAGGGGTGTGAGAAACAAGGTGAAAGAACAGGTGACATTAGAATATTGAAGCAAAACAGACACAGGGAAGAGGAAAGAAAAAAAGCAAAAAAGAAGGTTATAACAGACTTCAGATCTTTGCCACTTGCTGCCTTTAATGTCTGAGGAGGGCGGCCCCTGTCTTTAACTCCCTATGGCAAATATTCACAGAAGCTGAGTGGAAAAGAAACAGGCAGGGAAACTCTGTGGCACTGTAAGAATTGCCAACAAAGAACGGCTAAATTAATACCAGATCTGCAGCCAACTTTTTATCAACAAAAGAGCTTTATTCCAACTTCTTTGAATTATAGTCAACTGGGGTATAGCTGACTAACATATATCTCAAAGTTTTTCATTTTTCCAGATGTCTTTTTTACCCTCCCAGCTCTGCTCCCCTTCCTTCCCTGCGCAGCAGCTGAACTACAAGGAGTTAAAGACACAAAGGCACCATGAGAAGTGGGAAGGAAAAGAATTCTGCAGTTGCTACCCACTGATCTGCACCTCCTCAGTTCCCTCATCTGTCTTAATTAACTTTGCCTTTATTGCTCTGCACTGTTTCTCATTAATCAGGAATCCAAGCCCTTGCTTTGGCCAATCAAGATAATGGCAAGCTTTCCATTTTCTCAGCACTTTCTCCCGGGATATCATTGAGCAGCACAAGGCTCCAAGACACCTCACTTCTGGTTCTGTAAGTTCTCAGCAAACTTTTAGTTTTCTCCTCCTGGTTTTCTGCAGAGGACTGAACCCAAACGGTAGAAATTGCTCTGCTGCCCTGTAAGGCACAGGCTGGAGGAGAACAAAAGCTAGAAGCAATGTCTGGAAGGGGCCCACACAGCATTGGTCTCTTCTCAGCATGGTGGTTTCTCTAAGGACACGAAACCTAATGTAACATTAAGGAAATGCATATCTAAGTTTGACCTCACCTTATCTGCTCCTTAGGTGGCTGTGGAATTATTAAAGCTGGAAAAGATCATCACGTCCAACCACCAACCCACCCCCAGTAGGCATCGCTATGTGCCACGCCTCTGTGCTCTTTGAAGACCTCCAGGGAAGGTGAGTCCATCACCTCCCTGGGCAGCCTGTCCCAGCAACACCTGCAGGCTGATCTACACTGGGTTTCTTTGCTGCATCCTGTGCACGTGAACTATGAGCCTGGATGAGCTCGGGACAAAGCAGGCAGGGAAGTTCTCGGAGGACTGGACTGGGTGCTTACGTTTGTGAGGAGGCACCAGCAGATCCAGCGTTTTCTGGGACAGGTTGGGCCAAACCAGAGAGATCTCCTTCCTCAGCTCAGCATCGCACTGGTGCTGCTTCACACCCCCTAAAGTAAGGGAGAGGGATCAAGAAGGCACGTGAGTGATAACGCTCATCCATTCAGCACAGCAAACAAAGGAGAAAGAGGTGTCTCCCACTCTCCTTCCTCAAAAACACCAGACTAGGACCCCAAACTAGGACCAGCTGCAGCTGGGAGCTACAGACCACAACTACAGTGTATGAACTCAGCAAGGCCAGCCCCAGTCTGCTGGCCTGTGCTGTCACCTAAGGCTTAAACCTCAGCTCCAACCTCCACCTAATTGCAGGTGCTGCTCAAGTAGCAGAAAGCAGCAGCACCTGCGGGGTGTGATGCAAAGGAGGTCAGCAATAATTAGAAACCCTCCCTGAGGTGGTTGGCAGTGAGACATAAGCAAACAAGCACCACGCTGTATCAACAGCATCAAACAGGAGTGATGGAGCAGTGTAAACCAGGAGGAGCTGAACACTGCAGCATTATTCAAACGGCCAAAGTGAGGTCTCAATACACAAGTGGAAAGTGATTAAAGTATATGTAAGCCAACAGGCCAGCTCCCAGCTGAATGCACCACACAGCAGGCAATTAAGTAGTTCATCTGAATGACAGAGATTATTTTTCTAAGGGGAAAGTAATAGGAGGAGGCTCTGGGTGCTCTGCTACATGGCAGTCTGAACTCCCACACTCGGTCTCATTAGGGAGGGTTTATTAAGGGCCTGTTAGCCTTACTAAAGACTCAATTAAATGCAGCATGTGAAACCTATTCAAACCAAGCAACGCAGCAACAAAACAGGTTGGGAACTCCCAACCCACAGCAGATAGATGCCTCTGAGCAATGCCAGCCAGGCTGGTTCTCTGCTTCCTCACTAGTGCATGGTTAAAATATAGGAAGGGGGGACTTTGCAACTGAAAAAGTCTGTCTGAACTGCCATTGGAGACAGATAACGAGAAGAAACTTTTAGGGTTTTGGTGGCTTTATCCAGAATTTATTACTGAAATACGGTGTTGGCCCTAAAATCCCGGACAGATAGTCCCAAGCGCATCCTTAAAGATGAGTGTTAGTAGGGAAGACTTTCAGTGGCCTCAAAGTTTTTGTGTTCTTCCAGCATTGCCAAAGCATCAAAGACAAAGTGTCAGTAGTGCACAAGGAAGGCGATTAATGAAGAGAGGCAGAAAGGCTGGTCTAAGGAAAAGCACAGCACTCTAACCCAGCCCTGCCCTTTGCTCACAAGAGCACTGTTACCTTCTGTTAGCTTCTAAATTAGCTAAAACAGCGCTTTGACCCATTGTGCCTCGACTCTGACCCCAGCCAGCCTGATTAAACAGCGTTAACGACTCATAGAAAAGGTTGGTGTGTTTTACTACCTTGTGGTGTTTAATTGGGGAGTGAAGTATATGCCTGACTAAGCACTTAAATAATAAAATTTTATCTCAGGGCAGCTCAGAGCACTCTGAGTCACTGCCTCACCACGAGCAGACAGCAACACTGTTTTTTCTCCCTTGTGCTGGGATGATCATAAAGCGAGGTGCAGAAACTCTTGTGTCTATTACAGAGCATCCATGGGGCTCCCAGCGGGGATGGCCAAAGCTCTGCACATCTCCCCAGCCATGGTGCCAGGATATGGCCACCCAAAGAGCAGAGCTCTGCTGCCTGTCCCTGGAGCTCTCTTGTTCTAAGGTATAGGGAATGAAAATGGGATTTCCACCTGGCTTGGCACTACTGTGGTTTCAGGACTGTGGAGCAGCAGGCAAGCTGGGGTTCGAGCCACACAGCAGTCTTTCCGTCCCTCTCACCTGAGGCAAGCTTGATCTCCAGAGCAGTGCGGATCAGGGCCATCAGCGTGGAGGTGAAGTGGACCGTCAGATCCTCGGGGGAGATGGGCATGTTCATCCGCACCAGGCGCTGCAGGACGAGCACAGGCACTGTCAGCTTTGGTCAGCATTCTCCCCCTACCCCTTCCAACCCCTCCTGGGATCCCCTGGAAATAGTCCCACTGCAAACATGAGCCTTTCTCCTTGCGTTAACCTTTCGTGCACTGAGCTCAAACATCTTCTCCATACGGCTGGCAGCTCCTTTCCCAGAGCAGGTCTGAGCTGCTGATGTTGGCTGTGATGGATTGCCAGCATTTGTTCCACAATCCCACAAAGAGATTCCTTCCAAAAGAAGCTCATTTCAGTGTCCTAATCCCATTTCAGAGCCTACTACTCTGTTCGTGATGGTCTCCAGCTACAGTCCTATCTGCAGCCTCTGGACACGTGGCTCTGCAAACCTGGGAGTGCTCCCACGATGATGACTTTTGCACACAGACTGAAGCACACGTGGGTCACCCAAGGCCAATGAGCCCTGTGGTTTGGCCCAGCTTTCTGGGGCAGCTTGGGTCTGGCAGCTAATATATAAAAGGGTAAAAAAGATCATTTTTGGGGGACAGTTAGGTTCCATCTTGGACCTCCTTTCACTGTAAGCATTCCAGGAGCTGTGAAGATCTCCAGTCAATGAGCTACACAGCTCCATCCAGGTCTTATACCTAAGGGAAGGAGCTGAGTGAGTGAGAGCAGGACTGTGATTTCCCCTCTTACATTCTTTCAGTCTGGACATGGAATAGTCCCCCTGGATCTGCATGCATCTTCCAGGATCTTTAGACCTGGTGGCATCTCCTTGCCCTCCAGCAATCAGAAGCAGCTCTGATGGGGAAAAATCATCCCTCCTGTATGCAGTAGAGACCTGAGATTGCACCAAGCACAGTGCTTTGGAGGCTGTGGCTCCCTTAACACATCTGGCACCCGAGTATGGAAACGCAGACGGGTGGAAGCATTCTCTGATAACCTTAGCAATGCATTTAAAGGATGGATTTCTTCTCCTTTGGCAATCTTCTCGTTTCTCAGCTCCTCAGCTTTCGAAAGCTGCTGAGCCTCACTCAGAGCCTTATCAGAGCAGCCCCTGCGTTTCCGCTCCCAGATTGCTCCCGTGCCCCAAGGAAGTCACCGAGCATTAATCTTTGCTGTAAGCCAAGCAGGAGCCTGGCCAGGGCCCCTCGCTCGGGAGGGAAATACATCCAAGTCCAAAAGCTGCTTAGGCTGTGGCTTTGATCCCTATCAGTGTGCAAAACCCTCTCTTTGTTCAGCACTAGCCGGCGTGCTGCTGCAGCACCGAGCACGGGTGCATGGAAGAGCACAGTGCCTGCTCCATGTGCCATGACCCTGTGTAACACCAAGGGCTGCCTGGAGAAATCTCCAGTGTGTGGGTGTTGTGGTGCACAGGGCATTAGTTAGGTGAAAAAAAGTCTGCTTGTCAAATGAGCTGACGTTTAGCAGAGCTGAGACCCCCCCCCCTTTTAATCGTACTACTCATCTTTGGGTTTCACTGCACGGTGCACAAAGGACTCATGTAGCAACTGACCCTCCCTCCTGAAGGCTGAGACAAACCACTGTGATCTCAAAGAGCTCTTAAAGAGTGCCCAGAGGTTATCAGTTGTGTCTGACAAGCCTCTGAGAAAGGGAAATCAAAGCCAAGACTCCCTTCCCTTTGTAACTCAATGACAGTAGCAAATGCTGGCAAGGCCACAACTGTTTTCTCTGTTCACTTGCCTCCAAAGAAGCAGCATTTTAATTCAGACTTTTCCCTCAGTGCACAAGAAGTTAGCACAAAATTTCTGCATCACTGTGAGCCCAGAGACTGGTGGTCCCACCACATCCCACAGCAGTGGGACAGACAGAGTAAAGAGATGGAGAGAGAAAGAAGATGCGTGGCAGTGAGGAACAAGCAGATGAGAAATAATCCCTCCAGGAGAGCTCTATCCTCACACAAACCAGCAGCAAAAACTATTGTGGGACTATGATATCCCAGTCCTCTCCCCCACTTTCCAAAACTGAATTTCCCAGAAGTATGGAGGCAGAGCAAAGCTGTATGAAGGTCTTTCCTCCTCAATTGTAATCAGGGAGGAAGGATTTACAGGGAGATTTTCAAGAGGTGGAAAGAATGATGTTCAGGCTTGCAAGCACAACTGCACACTAGCTTTGCTGAACAAAATGCCTGTACCCAAGCCAGGGCTGGGTGGGATTGCTGAGAATGAGCACCTGGAAGGGTCCCAAAACCACAGGCCTCTCATCTTTCCCTCTTTCTAGACCCCAGCAGGACCCCATAAAAGCATGCTGATGGGGAGGGCAGGGGAGTTTGCATCTCACCGCATTGCTATGGGAATTGATGGCCACAACCAAGGGGTGTTCAGGTGAAGTAATCATTTGGGACAGTGAAAAAAAGCAAAACCCACACAGTCCAGTGGTGGACAGTGTTCCATGCTGCTCCTCTTCCTCCCTTCGTCTCCTATATCCAATAGCATCCAAGGAAGAGTAGCAGGAGCAGACGAGTCCCTGTTTGTCTTCCCAATGCATGCTTGAGGGAACCCATCTCCAGCTCAGGGATTTAATCAGAAAGTTTGGAAGGGAGGCAGAGGGAGCAGGCATAGGGGATCTCATTATGTTCCTCCAGGAAAAGGCCCCAGGGGGAGGAGCTGCAATATTGTCTCCAGAGTCCCCTAATTAACTTTGTGCACCACAAAATGGAGGGTGAGCAAATAACAAAGGGTAACTGATTCCAGCTGGGTTACAGTCGGTGATGCTTTTTGCTGCAGTTGCTTGAATGGTCAGAGGGGTGCAGGCACCTCCCAGCACCAGCTGGGAGAAGAGATTTCATTGCAAATAAAGATGTGGGCAACAAGGAACCAGAGTTTTGTGTCAGGTGGAGTTGGTGGAATTTGTGCCTGCTCAGCGTTTGGTTTCTGAATGTCTTCTGCCTGAAGAATTCTGGGGCTATGTTCACGTAGACTGTGAACACGACAGAGAAACGGGGAAATTCATGTGGGTGTCAAAATCCAGGCAAGGGTTAAGCAGGACCTGGGGGAGGCTGAAGTCTTCTGCTGGTTCCCATTGTGACCCAGAAAGTGAGCACTGAGCTCAGGCTCAAACATTTGCCCAAGCGTTGGCAGAAAGAAGAGCACACTGAGCTACAGATGCTGGGGAAACCAGCTGGCACCCTGATGGATTTTAATTATTAAGAACACCTCATCAGCAGCTCCTGAGAGCCTCTGGGACAAGATCTGCTCTGGGAATAATTTTCAAATGTGAATAAATTCAGGACAATGGAGCATCGCTTGCAGAAAATGAGGCTGAATTCGGTGAATAAATTATTTGCTATGAATAATTCACTCCGACCTAGTTGTGATTATTCTGCTCTGCTTTAACTCTTCTCTCAGCTCCAGAAAGGCTGCCCGAGCCTTCCTCCCTCCGATGAGAATTACGGCAGCAGCACAGGCAGTTCCTGCACCCGTTCTACAGACCTACTCTGTGATGCAAAGCAAAGGCAAAGAATGTGGAGACTCCTCGTACGCAGGGAGCCCTTCTCACAGGCCAGGGTGCATAGCTGGGACTTGGAACCATGGAATAGTTAAGGCTGGAGGAAACCACTAAGGCCAACTAGTCCAACTACCGACACATCCCCACCATGCCCACTAAACACCTCTGTGTTTCTTGAAAACCGCCAAGGGATTTGCACACCTCAGCTGGGAAGTCCTGCCACGGTTCTGTGCAACAGGCACTCATTTCCCCTTGATGTTTCCTCCAGTGGAAACATCCACCAACAGCCACAAAGTGCACAGATGCCTGCTGAAAACATTGCTACTACTGAATAGCAACCGAGAGCCCTCCACCATAGACAAGCTGATGCTAAAGGGCCTCCAAGTCTCAATAAACGAGAGTGGATGTACCCAAGTAAGAGTAAAAACTAAGCAACTCCAACCAGCCAATGGGACAGAGATCCAATCTCAAGGCAGTAGAGTGAAGTCAAAGTGGTTTTCACCCCTTTCTTTCATCCAAACAGACAGAAGAGATTTTAAAAGGCATTTCTTCCCATTTCCCCCACCCTGGTTGCAGGATAGAGCTCTCCCAGTGCTGCAGGACTCCACATGCACAGCCAAGCTCCAACCAAGGCTGGGCACACAAACCCAGGAGGACAGCTGGGAAATGGGAACAAGAGAGCAACAGAGAGGAAGGACAGCAGCCAACAGGGCTGCAAGGAGGAGAAAACCCAAACGAAACAAGCACAGACACACTGAGAAGGGTGACAACTGGGGAAAAACACACAAAGCCTTTACAAACGGAGAGGACCGGGAGAAATCATATATATGGAAAGGAAAAGGGTGGACGTGTGGAGCAAAAGGGCTTTTGCCAGACAGAGGAGTAAGTTGTAAAAATCTATATTGCTTCTTTCAGAGGGAGGGAGCAGAAATGGTGCAGAGACCGTGGGAAAAGCTCAGAACCAGACTCAGGTTCATATTCGCATGGCTGGTGGCTCTGTGCTGAGGGACAAAATGAATGAGATTGCCCTCAAACTCAGAAGCTTGATGTACAGTTGAGATCTGAGCTGTTCAATTAATTTCTGCTTATGGTTCAGCCACACACAGGCACCTTTAAGAGGTTTCTAAGTGGATGGGTAAAAATTAAACATACCTTTCTATATATATATATATATATATATAGTATATATACATATACTTTTTTAAAAAACAAAAACAAACCATGCACGTGTACCTAGCTTCTGTGGATTTTCTCTGTAAAGACAAATTAAGCCAAAGACCAGCTAACTCGGAAGGAAAAGACAGATTTGGGAAGGCAGAGCTGCAGTGCCTCCATCTAGAGAGTTCCTCTGCAGCAGATGAGAACCGTCACAGAGAGGCACAGACTCCTCACTATGAAAATCAGCCAAAAGCCTTGTTTAAAATACTTACTTTCATACGTGTTATTTAAGTATTCCTTTCTTTCCTCCCTCCCTCTCAAAGATTTGGAGGGGGGGAAAAAAATGTCAGCTTTACACTTCTGGCACACGTGTGTGACCTCAGAGCTGCAAACATCTACAGCTCCCAGCAGTGCCCACTCCCTGTGAAGGCAATGGGAACTCAGAGGTGCTAAAAGGAGCCATTGATTGCTCTAAAAGCTTCGGGGTTTCTGTGCATAATTGGTACCTTCAGGGAAGTGTTTAACTGCGGGTATCCATCAGCAGTAGCTGGGAGGGCATAAGGGCAGCCTGGTTTCTCAAGGGGATTTGTGGTAAGGTGGGGTTGAGTTGCTGAAACAGAGGTGCTCCTTTAAACAGCTACTACTATAGCATGAAATGCACCAAGGTGAGTATGGAGAAGATATCTAACTGGCTAGTTCTAATGTTCTGCTCACTTTGCTCTTTATATCCCAACACATCGAGGAAGGATAGCCATACCTGAACCTTTTCTTGCTACTAGGCATCCTGGCAGGCCCAGGTTTTTTGGCTTAGTTGAAGTTTCTTTACAAAACCTGGCTTTTATATGGGCTCAGTGGAAAAAAGCAACCAACCAACCAAGCACCTCTGGGAGGGACATTGTGGTCTGGAGCCACTGCATCCCACTGCACGATAGGGTACGAAAGTTAGGCTTGGTGGTAGCCAAAATGTGGTCAACTGCAAAAAAAAACAACAAAACACCCACAAAACCAACAACCCCGTTGGGTTTAATGGACACTGAGTTGAGTTGCACAATTCTAGGTGCTCATGGCAGACTCCTTCTGAAATGGTGAAGTTCTGTAGTAGAAGATCCCAAGGAGATGGCCTTGTGTCTGCTTGAATTTCCTCAGTGCTCATCAAGGCAGCAGCTAGCAAGCAGCCTTTCTGTGGGCTATAATGCCTTTCTGTGGTTCAATTAAAAAAGTTTTTCAGAATCAACAATCAGTTTGAGTGATTTCTTCATCTTACCATCTTAAATGCTTTGCATTAAAATAATTTCTTTCATGAGGGTATTTAAGGAGCCCTTCTGGCGTTGCCTCTGTTTAATAGCTCGCTAACTCCTACAACACTGCCTACTCTAATTACACCAATCTAATTTAAAGAGGGGAGAACCACCATCATACTGATGGGCTGGTGAGAGCAGTGGAAAGACAAATGGGGATTGTAGTGGCAGGGTAATTTACTCATTAGCACCCTCCCCAGAGTAGCCTAAATGGAAGCAGAATGAAAGAGAGAGAAACACTGATAGAAATAGCAGAGACATAGTAAGAAAGACAAAACTGATGTGCCATCATTTCAAAGACCAAAAAAATGGTTACAAAAAAAAAAAAAAAAAGCAGCAGATCCAAAATCCAGTCTGCTTGGGAAGCAGAGAGAGCACTAGAAGGAGCCCAGGAATACAACACTAATGTCACAGAAACAGCACCCGCTGCAGCCACGGCACAAAAAGCTGGTGGGTTGGCAGGAGCTGCTGGGGTGGACTACCTTATAGGCAACGCGAGCAGGGCATTTCTTTCCAAGGCCTAGAGGTGGGGACATGTGTCTCAGCATCTCATACATGTCTGTGTAACTGATGCGCCCGCTTGGAGTCAGAGGGAGAGAGGCAAAAGCGAGAGGAGACGGAAATCAAACCAGAGCAGGATGGGGAAAAGGGAGGTGGGGAAAGGGGAGGGCAACACAGCGGGGCAAATGAGGAGGAGAGAGAAAGGGGAAAGCAGACAAAAAAAAAAAAACAAACAGAGATCCGGTTAATCAGATTTCTCAGGAAAACCAAACCAAGCAAAGAGGCGGTGGGTCAATCGGAAGGTTCTCCGCTTCCATTCCTGTGGTTCGGCACCCAACGTCTCCTCCTCACCCTGGGGAAGCCCCACGTCCCCTGCAGCCAGGAATGATTGAGGTCTTGTTTGGGAGGGAGGGCTTGGGTTTGCGTTGGGTTTTGGGGGCAGAGGTGTGCTTCCCCTGCCTGCTTCCCAAACAGGTCCAAGAGGTTGTGGTCACCATGCCAGGGAGAGCTGGTAGGCAGAGTTATGGGACGGGGCTTTCCCTCAGCAAATGAAGAGTTGGGTTATCAGGTTAGCTTATGGACTGCCAGAGAAGGAAAAGCCAATCCTAATCTTAAAACTTAATATGCTTAGGGGCACAGACAGAGACTGCTCTAAGTCAAGGGTGCAAGTCTGCAGAACTCCAGCCAAACCAAACCTGGGGTCGGCAAAACCAGAGCCCAGCCCTCAATCTGCAGGATGCTGGTGGAAAGTAGATTTATTTCTGCCTTGCATTTGGTGGTCCCCTCTTTCCTCAAACCAACTCCCACCACCACTGATGTGCGTCTGCCTGCCCTGTGTGCTGTCATGGAAACCCTTCAAGAAGGACAGCTGCAGAAGCAGGCACCACATGCCATCCTGCTGCCCTGATATGGATCTCAAATCCTATGGAAAGCACTGACGCAGCAGTAGGCGGACGAGAGAACCCACTGCACCAAACCCATCTATTCCTGTCCTTAGTAACTAATGCAGTTAACATACCTCTCCGGCTTCGTAGCTCAGGGTTAATCTGAAGGCTGATGAGAGACACAAATTGTAGCAGCAGCCAACAATTTTCCCCTGGCTTCCCTCCTCTGCCCCTGCTCCTGGCAGAGGGCTCCGTGCCTCCGAATTCTTGGCAAAGCCCATCTTCCCATCCTCAGCTCCCCACCACTGCACACCTTCTGTGGTTAGGAGGCTCCCTGCTACATCTAACATAACTTATGAGCTCAGAGACACAAGTGTTGCTTGCAACACAACCCCTGGCTCTTGCAGTGGGGTGTGCTCAAAGCTCATCCCTTCATAGGTCCTTTCCAACCTTATGAACTTATGGAGTTAGAAACTTATCTCTCCCCTGCCTGGACAACCAGCCCTACAGCCCCATTCCTAAATGTACTTCCAGCTCAGGAAAGGGAAGGGTTTAAACATGAGTCACTCAACTAGAGGGGCAATGCTGTGAAGCCCTCCAGAATTCTTGCTGCTCCCCGGAAATCCTGGGATAACATTTCTCTCTGGCATACAGATATAAAGAGAAGCACTCTGACACTGTGCTGCATTTCCCTATCACTTCCCACCCAGGCCCTGTGCGATGCAAGCTCGAGGGTTGGCTGTCTCATAAAGCTGCCTGGCCCCAGCCAGCTGGGTGTGGGAAGGGATGGGACAGGGATGAGATGCATGGAGGAGCGAGGATGCAGTCCGTCAATCATTCCTTGGTCAGGCAGCGAGTTCGTTACGTTACAGTTTCTTTGCTGTACCTTTTGCATTTGCACTTGGGGGTAAAAAAAAAAATAATAAGAAATAAGAACAAAACTGAAAATGCTTGAGGGAGTCTCTGAAGTTGCAAACCTTGTATGCCACCCTATGAGGGCACTTCTTTCCTAAGCCCAGGGGTGGAGCAATTACACGTAACAAATTGTACATATCCTTATAATGAATCCGGCAACTGGAAAGAAAACATCAGAAGTTATGACAGCAAAAACATGAGGAATCAGCCTTTCCCTTCAAACAAAAGAGGTTGGAAGGACAAACCACGCTGAAAAGCAAAGTTAGCCTGATAACAATTGGGTTTGTGATGAAGAAGTGATTTTAACACGAAGAGAGAGAACGCTTCCCGCTGCTCACCAAAAGCTTGGTACTCATATTTCTTTCCCAAAACCTTCCATGTCATAAGGTAGACTTCCCATCCACCGCACTTTGCTTCCTGTATGACTGTGTTTTACTTCCCTAGGTCCATAGACAGCACTTACCCACTGCCAAGCACTGAGCAGCCCAGTAAAACCAGGGCCCGCAGCACACAAACAGTCTATTTACTGGATTATTACTGGGACTCAGATGAACAGGCTCAACAGAGTTTGGGAACCTCTACCTCCCACTGTTATTACCTACATAGCCTCAGCTTGCTGTGAGGACAGTGAGCAATGTGCTGGGGGGACAGCAACTGCATCTCGAGGGCCACCAGCACTGGGAAAATGGAGTCTCCATCACCAGAAGGTGAAATCAGATGCCCTGAGGCAGCTTTATGGTCGGTCTCGTTAACTCACGACAATATTTCCAGCCAATTTAACAGTAGGATTAAATTTCTTAATCTTCTGTAAGTAACCAAATCATGTACGAAAAGAGCTGTGCTGAACTTCAGAATGACCTCTAAAGAAAAATGAGATAATGTGGCTTCACTGTGTTTATTTTTGTACATTGTATAAAGAAGGCTGGAATATTTTGGAAAAGCTCCTTCAATATTACTGCTTTTTTGGATGTGAAAAATTAAGGTCTATTCAAAACCTTCACAATCAACTCAAAACTATTAATTTAGAAGCAGATCAAGTGGGACTGTGCAAGTCTTTGGCTGCAGGCCTAATCATAGTTATAAAAAGTATATTGGTTTAACTGAGTCAAGTAGTTTACCCCAATTTTAGAATGGCTTTGCAAAATCAGCATGTAGGAAATCCATAGGAGCGTTTCCCTGCTTTCAGTGGGACCTTCCTTGGATGTCCCTTGTCCAGGAACAAGGAATGGGACTGGGAAAGCACAACCAACATTCCCAATAACTCCAATGTTTCTGCACTGGGGAGTAGGGTATAAGGAAGGAAATTCTCACTTGATGTGTCTTGGATGTAAAGGAAATGCTCTTTCCCAGTTCACCCTTCAATTCAGTGCTACCCTGGATAACTCGCAGCCTCAGACCTCGTGTTCATTAGCTCTCCCTCTCCTTTTCTGTGATGCCTGAGGTCTCTGCACCCCTCAATGCAACACTTCTACCACACTTACCCCTCCTGAGTGCCACACGCAGTCACGCCAGCTGCTAGCTGTGCTTTTTAACTTCCTTTTGAATATATCTTTCCCAGAAAATTTTTGAGAAAGTTGGAGGTTATAACAAAGCCAAAGGTTTCTGACATCAGAAATAGGTATGTAAATACACACACAGTATATCTGTGTTGAAAACACGACCTACACAACAAAAATGTAACAGAATGTGTACTTCTTAGCCAGCTAGCATCTTTCATCAAGGCTCTCAAGCTTCGGAAAGTGGGCAAACACGGTCATTTCCTTTTGCTTAGGACAGGCAAGGGGGAGACCTTGAGAGAAGGCATGAAACAGTCAAAGGCAAAAGCAATAGCTAATGCAGCCTGGGATTATACCTTCATGCAAATTGTACTATGGCCATTATTCATTATTGCTCTACAGACATAATGTACTGGGAGTTGACGTTGAAAAATTGGATGGAAGATTTCTTTCAGTGAGTTTGACCAACTAAGGGAACAAACAACTGACCGAAGAATGGATTTGCAGCAGCTCTGGATCTTCAGCTGAAAACTGTGTGATTTGTCCTGCTGGGAGCAATGCCTCAAGGGGCAGCTTGTTCAGCTCCATCCTTGGACCACCACAGGGAGATACAGTGTCCAAGGCTACAAAGGAGCTCAGCCCAAACGTTCAAAAGATCTGTTCTGGCCTTAAACTAGGCATGGATTTGAGATTCCTCTTACACTGTGGAAATGTTAGTCCCACTTGAGAAACATAAATGATTTCAGTGGAACGATTCACACATGGAAAACACAGAACGTGCACATGCTTCAGGACCAAGGCTTGAGCACCACGCCTCAGCTGTCCCTCAGTTTGCACTCCTGCCCCCAGTCACTCTGCCAACATCAACAGCTTCACAGCAGAGCAAAATGGGAACAAGATTAGGGAAAAATCAGAATTTGGATCTTTATTTATGGTGTATTTTGTGTTAACAGCTCTAGAAGTGAATGGGTGAGTCACAAAATGTAACCTCCGTGCTCATTGTTAACAGCGAAAGAAAATCTTTAAGCTTCCATGGGTGGGAAGCTCCTGAACACAAACACTGGTACTTCTTATTTCCCCTTACATGTGTGTCTTCTCCCATGGATTCTAGTCAGGCTGTTTTTAAGTGGAAAAGGGGCCCTCTCAAGTTCTCAGTCTCACTTAGCTAGTGCTAAGAGATAGGATTGGATTTGAAAGACAAAAATAGTTATTTACTCCCTGCCAAATACCCACAAAGGACATGTCTGTATTACAGAGCATGTGGTAAGGAAAATCCGCTTAGAGATCACAACCTTCTAGTATGTGTGCCATATATATGTGGGCTTGTGGTACAGATGCCTTGGAGGTAGTTAAAAATCACACACAGCTCATTTTGGACAGGTTTACACTTAAACTTAGTCTAAATCAATGTCAGTGAGATTTTCAAGCAGTTTAATTGTATCCTAGCAGGGAGTTTCAGATCCTGATTATACAAACCCTGTCTGCATCTGTCTCCACCGAAGAGAAACAAAGAAGTGAAGAGGTTTTAAGAGCTGCAGGCCACTTCATTGCAAATACAGAGGGGATCCTCTGCAGTGTAACTTGTGGAGAGAAGGATGGAAGCAAAATTAGCAGGGCTTGGAAAAAAAAAAAGCCTTCCAGCAGGCAAATACCCAAGCTGCAAATTACTGCTGTGACCTGCAACTCAGAGCATCTAGAAATGACAGTGACAGTCACCAGAACTATTGTGCAGTGACTTTATGCAGATGAAGGTAAAAAGAAAATATTCAAGTCAGTCTTTGCCCGAGAAGCAATCTCCAGTTCAAGCTTTTTCTTTATGCTTTTTAATCCCTTAAAAGGCTGCAGGAATGGCTCCTGGGTCTGCCACAGCACAGAGCTGCTCCTGTGGGGCTGTGCTGCCAGGGTAGGGGGTTTGGCTTTCCCAGCTGCTGTCTTGGAGTAGGGAAAGCAGAGACAAAACAGTAAAACCCAATACTTCATCATCAAGTTGGGAGAGAAGTGTTTTCTTCTTTACCGTGATCACATATCAGGCACATTTCATCACTGAGATCTCAGATGTTTCCAAAGTCAGGCTTACCGCATTTTCTTATTATTATTTCATGTGTCTTAGGTTTCAACTGCAAGCCCAAAAGTTAAATGTTATTTATAAGAACAACATCTCCCTCTACAATGATGTCATCAGAAGGAGGCTTCCAAGATCAAAACACAGGGTCTGATGAGAAATGTCTGTTTAAAAATCCTATTTTCAGCAACAGCACCCTCATACTAATAAGCTTTGCATCACACCCTGCTGTCCTACAGGTGCCTGTGAGCAAAAGACCAATTCTGGGCCCACAGAACTTGTATTAACTTGTATCTCAGCAACAGAGTTCATCATCTCCTTTGAAAGGAGAGAAAGAACATCTTGAAAACCTGAAGTTTTTGTGTGGGACGCCACATCTCTGCATAGGATTTGTGAAGCTGCTCATGTGCTTCTCTGCTAGGATAGGAATGCTGCCCGAGTAAGCAGCAGTGAGGCTTAGCTTCATGAATGAGTCAAGAAAAACATTGCCAGTGGCAGGATGTTCAGCATATCTTTGGCCTGAGATGCCAAAGGCAATCAAAGCTGCTTCTGGAAATGCTAAACAACTTTTTTGCTTGGCCACTTGGCTAAGGTTACTGAAATGTATTCAATTTTTGGCCTTGTGTTGCACATGGAGTGACAGTGGTTGTGTTTGGCTTTACTGAGTTGTTGGTTTATGTCTATTGAATGGAAATTCTCTTATAATGACATCAGATTAATTCATCTCCAATACAAAGTGAATTTAAAATGGATCATTTACCTCTAATGTTACTTCAAGTTTTAGACATTTTTCTTTCTGGAGCTGTATTCACATTCAGAACAGGCTATGTGCATTTATATACCCATACCCAACATAAATCCTTTTATCCACATGCAAGTATAAAAGCACACATACCAGGCAGCTGGGTCGTACTCAGCCCAGACACGAACAAACTCATCCAAATGATGGGGCCCAAGGATGGAGGAGTCTCTTGTCAAGTATTCAAAGTTGTCCATAATTACAGCCACAAATAGGTTCAACATCTGCAGAGAAGAAGCAGTTATGGAGTGAAATAGAATAGAAACAAAAGCAGGAAAGTTAAGAATTTCTTAGCAAGATACACTGTTGTTGATCAGGAATTGTCTACGTCTCCTACAGGAGCTGCTTTTTGCTTGCAGGGTAGCAGCCCTGCCTTGTCCTCCTCACTGCTCTATCAAAGTCACTGCAAGAGCCAAGTGCTGCAGGCAGATGGGGAATGGAGAGGCATTCTCAGGTCTTCCAAGTTCTTGCTGGGAACATCAGCCTCATCCCCACCCAAAACCCACACCACAGCCTCACGTTGTGAAGATTTAGGCTTGCAGGAGGCCGCAGAGGCTGCAAGGGCAGCAGAATGGCTGGTTACAGGACCTTGAGCAGAGAACTTCTGAAATTGTGTGGATTTTCCCATTCTCAGAGTAGGGCCCAAACCACACAACTCCACCCATCGCAGCACCACGAGGTGCTACTGACAACCTGTAAGAGACCAAAAAGCTCATACACACTTCAGACTGATCCTGGAAAAGACAGGACTGAGTCCCTGGTGCCCTGCTTTCACCTCCCCATCCCCTGCCCTCTGCCAGTCAGTTACAGCTCCATGGTGTGCAGCAAATTTGCACAGCTCTTGACCGTGGAGAGTTTGGCAGCATCTCTATCACCAGTGAGATGCTACAGCATGGCCACAGACCGGTGGAACAGTCCAGCTGTCACATCTTCACCAACATGACAGTGCCAGCTCTTCCAGCACTTTGATATCAAAGCAAATCGAGCAAAAGAGCAGAAAGAAAAGCCATTCTTCAGCCTGATCATCCTATTTTAGGCTTGCAACATTCAAACCTTTAATATTCCCTGAAAGACAGGAGCAGGACGCACAAAAGGTTCCCTCCCTCATGGCTGAACCTAGAAAATGCTTTTAGTATATTAAGAGCTTCCTCTTATTAAAGCCAGAACAGACATGAGGATTTCAATGGGAAAAGATCAAGCCACAGCTGGCAGAAGGAGGGTGGATGGAAATGGATGCTCCTGTGCCAGAGAAAGTCCTGATGTGCACGAAGAACATTTCCATCTTTTTGTCCCTGCTGCTGTGAATGCTGCTGCTCTGCACCATGGCAGCAAACAGCAAAGATAAGCTGAACATGGCGGTCCCCAGCTGATCAGCATCTGCCAGTCACTTAAAAAGAAAATCAGTAGAGGTCTGGGGTTTGTGCAGTTTTCATGTCCCTGAGCAATCTGGAAAGAGGAAGAGATCTTCATATTGGGGTGGGCACAATTTACTGCTGCAGACAAGCACAGTCCATGACAAATTACAGTATCTGTATGCTGATGTAGAGACATCCAAAAATAGCTCTGGAAACACAAGCAATGCTACAAGTACTCCACACATATTACAGTACCCCCAGAGAATCAATAGGTAGCAAAACCTGTGTGAATTTTCCCCTTGATCCCAAGCCCCTCGCATCGCTCTCAGCTCCAGCTGTGGCTTGGTACAGATTCCCTTGCTTGCAGAAAGCTGCTTCTAAAGTTTCTGTATTTTTTAATTTCAATTTATGCTTCTTTTCAATGTAAATTTAAAGGAGGAAAATGATGTCAGGCTGGACATCCACAAAGAGCTAGAAACAATATCAAAAAGCAAACACATTACCCAATTTCCCCCCCAAATCCACGGTGTAACAACACCCAACAAACCATAAAAATGTCTCCTCTTGGCAGGGCTGCAGCTCTGTAATGCTTTAATCGCCTGTGGGGAACCATACATTTCCCTGCAATGAAGTGCTGAGCACATTGAAGAAATGAGTTCCAGCCCTGGCTGCAGCAGTCCAGCTGCTTGGCATCAAAGCTCCTGGTTTGGGAGCTGGACATCTTCCCTCAGCTCTTTTTGGGGCTCCCCATTTGCCCTGCCAGCAAATCCAGGCTGTGCTGTGTTCAAAACCGTGTTTTGCACAGATGTGCAAATTATTGTTATTATTACTATGAAATAAAGAAGTTCAGCAATTATGATGCTCTTGAAAACAGCAATGAGAACGCCTGACTTTTGGGGAAGGATTTGTACAAGGAAGGATTTAGGCTTTGAAGTAAAGAGAACAATCTATAAATGGAGCATTAACTTTCAGGAGCTTTCAGGGCTCCACATCTCTTAATATATGCAGAAGAAATAATCCGTGGGACGTCAAAGGGGCAACAGCAGCTGGACAAAGGATCTCAGTAGGGGCCATTGAAGTTGGTCTATCTATACATGACATCAAACTTCCACATGTACCTCTTTTTCCTGGGTAAAGGTTTCTGATGATAGCAGGGATTAGCTGCACAAAGCATCAAATCTTATATTTTAAAGCCAAGGCTGAAAGCAGGTTTGATAGGTAGCTTTTGGGGACTTTTCAGAGCCATGATTTTTATCTCATATTGCTTGAAGTTTAATTGGGTCCCTGTCCCTGGTTTTCCATTCCTCTGTCCCAGCTGCGCAGGAAAAAAACAAACCCTAAGAGAGCAGAGGGCTTTTCATGCACACAAGTGATTAGAAAGACATCAGCACGTATTAAAATCTTACTGCCAGCCCCTTATGACCGCCATGGGCACAAATAGAGTATAAAAGCTCCATGTACTTTCATGTCTAAAGGTTTCCTGACACTATGTCAAAAGAAAATGCATTTGTTTGGTACAGAAAACAAAACATGCCACCAAGAAAGCGTGCTGCTGTCAGCTGCCTGCTCCAAGCACTTCCAAACCAACGTTATCTCTGCCATTCCCATCCTGCCCTCCCCATCCCCATCTTCAAAGGACCACGTTACAAATCAAGACAAAACAGATTAATGCTTAATTCCAAATATTAGATCCCCTGTGGGAAGAAAGATAAAACCTTTCCCTTTAAACTAATGGCTAAATGGTCTCTTTGGGGATTAGAGGGATTTTAGCACTAGGATGATAAATAGTTTTCAGCAAAGCGGGCACGTAACGTCGCATAAATCACAATTAAGGAGAAGAAGGAAACAAGGGGGTGGGAACAGCTTGGGGCCTCCCCAGCATCTGCATTCTGGGGACTGGCTTACCAGGAAGGAGCAGAGGAAGATGAATGACACGAAGTAGAAGTAGGCGAAGTCGCTGCCGCACTCGTTCTTGGTGAGGCCGGAGAGCGGGTCGCAGGCCCTGTTGCTCAGGCACGACAGCATGATCTCGTGCCAGGCTTCCCCCGTGGCACTCCTGTGGACAGGTAGGCAGAGGGGTGTGAGCTCATCCCCATCCATTAATTAAGGTAATTAGGAGGAGGAGCGTGCCCAGGTGGAGAGGGAGATACTTGCATTAAGAGCCTGAGCTGCCAAACCACTGACGTGAGAAATAAAGGAGAATATTTCCATCTGCTGTATAGAGGTAAAGGAAACCAAACAGGCTCAGGTAGGCCAAGCTAGGTTGGTTTCAGGGAGGATAAAATCAGATCAACTTAAATAGTCAGAAGTAGAAACGTGAATAGATGCGATTTGCATCGTCTCCTTTCGAAGCACCTGGTGTTTCTGTCCCAGCATTGGCTACAAGCCCAGCTGAGGTGCTGGGAAACAAATGCAGCCTTCTTTGGAAACCCTCATTTCTCTTGTCTGAAGCTGTAGAAACACCAGGAAAGTCTGTTTGGTCACAGGGGCCCTATGCCCGGATCTCCCAGGCTTTCTCCATTCTTTCCCTTCTCCTCATTTTGGGTGTGAAAGCTGAAGTAGCAGATAGGATTTATATGGAGTTATACCTAACTTCCAAACACAACAAATTCCAAGGAGCAGCAGCAATGGGCAAAGACCCTGGGCTGAGCCTGGGGTGTGGGCATCCTTATTTACCCCACAGTAATAGCAATGGGAGTGGAAAAAAATTCGGGCTCAGTGGGCTCTGGGTGCTCAGTGCAAACTGAAATAGCTCCTAGATCACTCTGGTTTATATAGCAGATGATATCAGCAGCATTTAGTCCTTAAACTTCACTCCCTCGTGCAGAAACCTGCTTCCCATCACAGTCCTGCTCCCTTTGCCCACGTCCTCCCACTGCAAGGCATTCAGAGTTCTGGTTGGAGTGATTATTCTGAGCCGGAGAACTGCATTTCCACTTGGCTTCACTGAAAATATGCAAACCCAGTCCCATGCGGGATATCATTACCAGCACCAAGACACAAAGACTTATTTGCTGCTCACCTGCAAGCCTTGTGCTATTTGATATCTGCTTACCTGAACAGAAGCATCAAGGCTTGAAGGAAGGTACGGAAATTATTGTGTCGATTGATGGAGGTTTCATCGTTTAGTGCAATGTTTCCAAATACCTGTCACAGAAAGCAGAAGGGGTTCAGGGTAAATGTGGCCTCCTGTAGAATCCCATGGGAGTCACGAGCATAGGTGGATCAAGTGGAGTTAGGAGAAATGGTAGGAAAAGGATTTGCCCTGCTTGAAGGCAGATAGCAGCGTGTTGTGAAGATCAAGTCATGGAAAAAAATCAGATTAATGCACTTCATCTTCATGCTGACCTCTCCCAGCACCACTGTTCAGATCCAGCACAGGCCAGAAAAAATTCCTCACCTCTTTTCAGGAGGTTGTAGTGCCCAAAGAGCTCACCGGGCACAGTCTTGTGCCCTGCTCTCACCCACAGAGACATCCATCAGTAGGTACCCATACAGAAGGACCACGTCTGCAAGCCCATGCTCTCCCATCACACACACACATCTGGATTGGCAGTAGGTTCAAGACTTGGCAGTGAGGACATAAAAAGTGGCCCTTTTTTGCTCTTCCAATTCCACATCCACCAGGCAGGGAGTGTTGGTTTGCCTCATCCTAAGCCAGGTACTGATGCTGCTGCAGAGGCAATAGCACACCCTGTCCCCGTGGGGCAAAACCAGGCTACTATGGCAGTATTAAAGCCAAAATTTTACCTGCATGCCAATAATGGCATAGATGAAGAAGAGCATTGCAATGAGAAGACACACATAAGGCAAGGCCTGTGGGAAAGGAGAAGAAAGTGTTAATGACAGTTAACCTGTATTAGCCAGTAGTATTTCACTCCTGGGCATCACTGCACTCTGTAGCATTTGTCCTTCAGGTGAAGGAGCTGGGAAAAGAATTGAAACTATCCTGGAAGCCTCTGGCAGACAAAGCCCTGGAAGCAGGCATTCATCCATTACAGACTAGTCTGTTTTCCAAGAGCTCTGTATGCACTCTTGCAAGTGGACAAGCAATAACCAGGGAAAACACAGTGAGAAGCTCTGCAGCAGGCACTGCGAATGCTGGTAGGCTCTGGTGATTCCTATGCATAATTGCACAGGAATAAAGTTTAATTTTTTTATGACCTTGCTATAAATTTAGTATGAGAAAACACATATAGCCAGGGAACAAGTTCCTGCTCTGAATTAGGCACAGATCGCACCCCAGGAGGACAAAAAGGTTCTGAGTCTTTATGAGAAATCAGTGAGTGCTGCAACATAATTATATTGTGTGAGCTGGGAATAACAGCTGCTTTGCACTCAGGCTAAATGAAGAAGTAATTAACACCTCTTAATTAGCAATAGTTGCGAAGACAAGAAGCCCTGCCCTGGGGCTGGCCATGGGAAGCCTGGAGTCAGGGGAGGGGTTACAGAGCCCATAGTCTCCCATTGATTGGTCTCTGCTGGGAACGTCTGCAGAGGAGCCAAAGATGAGAGCGCAGCTCAGAGAGTGGAAGAAAGACAGACAGTGTGTCCCTGTCACACCAACACTATGAACCCAGGTGCTGCAGTCAGCCTCTGGAGACATCAGGTTCATGTTTCCCTATGTGGCTCTCTGCACAGGGCAGGACTGCAGCCCGTGCTGTGTGCAGCCTGTTAGTAAAAGTCACATCTAGAACAATATTCTTTGGTTTTGAATCATTACCAATGTACAAAGGACCTGCTACCTGCTCAAACTACTCAGAAACTGTGGCTTGGCTGGAGCCCCCGCTGCCTGATCCACCCAGAACTGTACAGTCCAAGAGCACTGTCCTGGGTGGGAACATTTCGTATCCACAGACCCCACGTCTCAGCCTCTGGTGGAGGTTCTTGGCTGCAGCACCCCTCATTAGTTGCAAGACAAGAGCAGTAGAAATGTTACCTCCCTCCACCCTTAAGAAAAACATGACCTAACAAATCTCATTACTTATGTCCATTAAGACATGGCATAGCCCACATCCCAGCCCCTTCCCATTAGTTGTTTGATGGGTGAAAGCATAACATAGAAACTGGATGTGACAGCACCAGTTGCCTATCCAGAGTCTCTCATGGGCGGATGAAGTGTAATATAGCACTCTCTCCACTCCTGGCTGTGGGATGACAGCATGGATGCATCTAGTTCTTCACCAGCCCACTTGTGGAAAGGAGCAACTGCTATGTTCCCATCTTTGCCCTCCATGGCTTAAAAGTACTAAGAGAGATTTCCTCAGGCTGCAGTCACATCCACGTTCGGAGTGAATTTTGTTAATAGCAAGAGTTTGGGTTCCTCTTCAGTTCTACCAAAACTGAGACACGTGGGCAAATGACTCTGGTTTAACTCGTTACCACACCAGTGCAGACTGAGCACATCTCTTAGCCTGCACCACAGTGAGGTCAGATTAACTCAAGACAGATGAACTGAAACGTGGCCCTTGCAGCACACAATGAGCAGGCATGAAGGCCCTCGATAGTCACGTCGCGTTTTCCTTACGCTAAAACAAGAGAAGGTTTTGCCACAAGGATTCTGCGACGGTTTCAAGGGCAACAAGGCTTTGCACACCAGTGCTTGTGCAAAGTGAGCATGACTACGGTTGCATCGTGGAGAGAAGCAGGGAGCTCTCTGATACTCAATGGCCGGTGCTGGAGAAGTGCAGAGCATCTCACACGCATCTTCCCTGCCTCCCAGAGGCCCAACGCTCACCTTAAATGACTGCACAAATGTCCAGAGCAAGATGCGGATAGTGTAACCCTGGCGAAGGAGCTTGATAAGTCTTGCTGCCCTGAAGAGCCGCAGGAAGCTGAGGTTGATGAAGTTGTCCTGTGGAAAGTAAAGGTTTTGTGTCCTTCAGAAATTAACGCGATGAGAAACCACAGCCCGCAAAAAAGAAATTAAAATTACCAGCTTCACGATCTAAGCAGCAAATCGGCCACCAGAAAACCTTCCAAAAGAAACATTCGTCAGTGCAGATCACTCCACATGCAGCAAGTATGAGAAAATCCCTCTCCACAAGAGCCCTCCCCTCTCTCCTGGGTCAGTGACAGAAAAGGAAGTGGCCCTTTCACGCTGTCCATGGAGGTCCTGTTTTCTTTGAGTAAGGCAGATTTTCTCCCCTAAAGACTCAGGGAGAAGTAATGGTGCCATATTATTTATTTTTTTTTGTAAAGAACGAGATGGAAGTCTTGGTCAGCTTGCTTTCTACCGTGAATTGAACTTCAACCAAGACAGTTGTGACAGATTGTGCACGTAGCCTCTACTTTAAGAGAGAAAGGCATTGTCCAGTGAAGTTTAAAGCATCCTTGAAAAACAGGGATGTTTTCTAAGTACTTATGTCCAACTTGTGACTGGACAGGCTCGTCAAGGAGAAATGGCACCAGCAAGTCTTTGGAAGATGGATCGCTGGTAGCAAATTGGTTGGGGAGGTCGAGCGTACAGCAGCAGGCAGGTGCCTTAGGCGTCTGCTGATTTTTTCATTATTATTCAGTGTGCTTTCACAGGTGAATCAAAGAACTGCTGGAGACAGGGTCTGATTTCCATTCGTTTTGTGTGATTCTGCCCACCCCCACCCCCCATTCTTTTCTTTCCTTTATGGAAAAGGGGTTGCGTGCCCCAGTGAGCTAATCTAGAGAGGGTTCTTTCCAAAACAAAACATGCAAAAGCCAGATCCCTCTTGCCCTCCTGTTTTAAGGAGATGAAAAGTATCCCCGCATTCTATACCTATTCCAATTCACTTGTTTGTGAATCTCTGATCACAGCCACTCATTTGACTGAGTTAACTAAAGAGATAAAACAGTCTGCTTTCAACTTTCAAGCAGTGGAGGGGAGGATACAATCATAAGGAGCTCGTATTGGTAAGGATGAGCAAAGTCAGTCTTTCTCTCGTGTTGTCATTTTACCATCAGACACCCAGTCACATTAAAGTGACCCACATTTTCTGCTCATCTGGCTACAGAGCTCGTGCTCAATTTGAGGTGGGGGGGTGGGGGGCTTGTTGGATCTATTCATTTATTTAAATGCCAGCTCAGTTTTGGGCCATTAGCATTGCATTCCACCAATCCCATCAAAGAGTTCAAGAAATCAGGCATGCATTTGGTTTCTCTCATGTTAAAAATGCAAGCAGCTCAGAGTTAGGCACAGACCATATATCAGACTTAATCCTCAAATAAAGAGAAAAGAGTAAAGCACAGGTATGTTCCATGAAAGAGCAGACAACACTGAGCTCATTCAAATCAGCAACAGAAAGCAGCTCTGGCAGGCAAAACACAAGCAAGGATTCCCCTGGGTTGGTCAAGGTCGGTAAAACAGGTGCTAAATTTCAACACCTGTCTCTTAGCATCAGCATCTGTTTGATGTTTTTTGCATTGGTTACAGTCCCTTCACAAGATACTGGTTGAACTCACCTTAGGTAAGGGCTGTACAGAGCCAGGGACAGAGTGTGGCTGCGTGACTGAGGTGCCACCAGCAGCCTGGTCCTTACTGTCTTGATGGGGTGGATCCAGACCAGGGCCTAATCCAGAGCCCATTGCAATCCCAGCAATTTTCCCCACCCTCAGGAAGTGGATCAAGCCTTTACGTGATCCTCTTCATGGCACTACTTCAAGTCAGGCTAATTATAACCTTCAGAGCATCACTGGAGCCTGATCTTCCCCATCACAAGCCTAAGGCTCCTCCAAGGAGCGCACACACAGACAGCATCTGCAGGATCCGGCTCTGTGTGTGTGTGTGTGTTGTTGCCTTGCTTCCCTCTTCCCACATTAATACAGCTCAACACCAAAACTTTTATTCTGCTCAGACTTTGTTATGATCTCAGTTAGCAAGATGCTCCACGTGTGCTTTGGTCAGTGCTGAACACAGCCACATCTCACGCAGGACGTCCCTGTGCCAATTGAGACATTCTACGTGACAGTTTTTGTATGAGCAGTACACAATGGAGGCTTCAAAGCTGTCTACACACATCTGCAAATTTCCACTGCTTTTTTTTCCTTTTTGTCTTTCCCCAGTCTCTAATCTTCCCCTTTTGATTCAACCACTGCCATTTTCAAAGGGCAGTGAAAGCCTCACTCCACAGGGAATCCTTTGCAACCCAGGAAAATCCAGCATCACTCGTGTGCACAGAACTCGCAAAGAGGCAAAATCACACACGCCCGTGACGGGCAGAGGGCCTTCACATGTAACCCTCAGCACACCGCATAGAAAACCCATCCTTGGGCTGCTCAGCCCTCCAGGCACTATCAGAACGGCATGCAGTTAAAGGGGAAACTCCACACTGCAATATTTCTCGTGGATAGCCATGTTTTGTATGGATTCCCCACCCACTTCGCTACCCCTGTGCAGCATGTGGCGCACACATGGTTGTCTTCAGGATGGCCAGGGTCTGTCTGTCCAGAGTTTTGTTTGTGTTTCTGTTGCACAGATGCTACAGGCCACCGGATGCTCACGTGGGGCACCACTGTTCAGTGATTTTGTTATCCATCTGAGGACCAGCCAACCTTGCTTGAAATATGTTCCCTTCTGGCCTGCTGCTATTACACCAGAAGAGGAGATGGATGGGGTTCTGGTACTGAGGGCGTCAAGAGACCCACGTGGGTCCATGCAGTGCCTCCCCAGAGCTCACTGAAAGCAGGAGAGGAGGAGGGAGCAGGTAGAAGAGCCATCACAAGGACAGAACTGGCCTTGACTGCTGCCCAGCCATGAGCAGACTGCTCCTTTACCCTTTCATAGGGTGTTTTCCATGGCAGAAAGTAGAAAAACATGGTGGATATGGTGCACAGCGGTTGCCCGGATCTATTTCTCCAGCATCTACAGTACTTGATTGTTTTTCTCCTCGATAGGGGATCTGTGCGTGCTGTCCAAAGAAGTACAGAAGGAGCTCTGCAGCAAAACACCACCTCAGTGGATTTATTCTTTTGGATTTTGAAACCTGAGGTGGGAATGAGTTTGTCATGTTACAGGTGGAGGATTTAGCAGAGGGGTTTTCTCATGGCAGTAAACTCAGCAGAGCTGGGCTGGTCGTCCCTACACCTTATGGCTGCCCAGTTGCAGGACACAACCCAAAACGACATCATGGATCCTCACATTTCTGTTGGCAGAACAAGAAGGTCACCCAAAGTGGCAAAGCCACCGCAGAGGCATGGGAAGGGGAATCCAACCAATCCAAGAACTCGGGAAAATTTGGCAGCTCTCACATGGCTGCAAGAATTAATCTATGCTGCTAAGGAACAGCAGTGGCTCAGCACTCCAAAATGGAGCCTGTGCCTTGGACACCACGCAACGGAAAGAGCCTGGACCTGGGCAGAGGACCATAGAGGCTGCAATCTAATGATTGCAGGATGAACATTAAATCTTTATCTTGCAACATGGCCAGCAACAAGGCCAAAATGTGCAGAAATGGAGGTAAGCCGATTTGTCCAGGATATTCTCATGTGAGCAAGCCTGTGTCAGAGCACTTCTCGGTCCTGCCTGGGCCGGGGGAGCCAAAGATGAATTCTCCCAGAGCATCGTATCCGTGTTTGCTGTTTACCAACAGAAAGCTTCCTCCTGGAACCTCTCTTAGGCAAGCACAGAGGCTGGCAGCAAGTTATCAGAAAGACTCCCACTGATTTGTGTCCAAACAGCAAATGTGCAACAGAAAGCCCAGATGTTAAGTTAAAATAGATCCGAGAGCTGCTGCAAGGTGACCAAGAGTTTTTGGTAAGCTTGTGGCCCAATTTATGTTGTTCTTCATCATAGCCAAGATAATTAACAACAGAATAACGTTATTTTTGAGAGTATTTTCAAACACAAAGCCTCTTATTTCCATGGACACCTCTGGAACCAGGCACTATAATTCCTAACGGGACCTGGTGCCCAGCACTTCTCAGCCTCGTTCACATGGCGGCTTCTGCCATTCACTTGAGATGTTTGCTTTCACATCCAGGGTCTCTGTGTCCATTGTGGTGGCACCATGCTTCTATATGCTGCTATCACAGAATTTTCAAAGTTAAATGAAAAACAATCTTTCCAGCAATTTCTCTTTTGATTTGAGAGAAGCAAATCTGTAACGGCTTTAATAATTTCCTTTTTTTGTGCCTGACGATAACCACAGGCTTAGAAATACTCATGAGGCCGTCCTCTTTGATATTCTGCTCAACACATCACATTAAAAAGGAAAATAATAACAGTTTCTGAGGAATAAATTTGGTGCCACTGCTTACGAGCAGAAGGGTTTCCCACCCAGGTCATCCGGAAGCATCCTTCCTTCTCATCCTCATTTGATTTTCCATGAAAATAAAGCAAGTGGAAGTCTCCCCTTTATCAGTGTTGGGTGTAACAAACAGAGAACGGGCTATTGGTAACTGCATTTGCCTCACGTCACCAATTAGCCAAGGGGAAGAAGATGCAGAACAGAAGCCAGTTTTGAGGCACGCTGCAGTGAGGCTTTTTCACCAGTGCAATCGGAAATCTCATCAAAACAAATTAAATTAAAGAAAAACGAGAGAAAATAAAAGCAGAGAATTTAAATAATTGTTTAAATTCAATGAAACCAACCGTGTCCTATATGTGATGTTTTCATGGATGGATATTGGCAAGATTATTTACAAATTATTATTTTTTTGAGCAGCAGGTGCACAACATACAGACGGAGACATGGTTTTCGCATTGTATGTTGATTGGATGGCGTGATTCAGCAGGTAGATAAGGAAAATAAAGAACAAAACAGGAAACAAAAGAGAAAATGAGTAATCAGGACAAGCAAAAAAGGAAACTCTGAAAATTTCACTGGAAAAAAACTGTAGGGATTGTTTTTTTTTTTTTTTTTTTTTTTGAGGGGGGGATTATTTTATGGTAATTATATAAATCAAAGAATGCTTGAAACCAAAAGAGGTTCTGAGATCCTAAGGGTAACACAGACAGTGCAGTTCGTTATTTGCATTTCTTTCTGTAATGCAAACTGGGAGACAATTCACAAACACTCCTCATGACACTTTTTGTATTTCCAGGCACAGAAATAGACGTCAGTTTGCCGTGCACCCATTGGGCCTCCTGGGGCCAGCTGTGGCTGCAAGGATAGCTTCTCCTTAGTGCCACCTCTCTGATGTTTTACTTCAATTACTGAGAGAGTTAAAAAACTGACATGCATGTTATTGCCTAAGGAAATAATATATATATATGTATATTCCACTGCATTCACAAAGTAAATTACATATGACACAATTACCAAAGTAAAATAAAACAATTAATCAATATGTTTCTTCTCCTTTTATCTTTAGTTTTCAGTGGATCAGAGTACCGATGCAGCAAGGCTGGTGGAAGCTGAGTCTCTCAAGGTGAGACAGCCCAGGTGAGCAGGGTTATTTGCTTTGGAGGACACTTACAGTTGGAAAAATATAGATCATCATGTAGAAAATCAGTGCTCCTGCACCTACTTGCTAGCCTGATGCCAAAATCAAGTGAAAGATGTTCCTGTCCATGGCAAGGGAGCTGGACTAGGTGATCTCCAGAGGTCTCTTCCAAGCCAAACCATTCTGTGATTCATCCCATCACAAGGATGGAGAAGAGCTGTTAATTTTAGGAATAGATCTATGTAACTGGTAGCATCAACATTCTGACCATCGTCTGGACTTCTGCCAGTCTGAGAAACCTTGAGATGTAATGGAGAACTGCAGGGCTGGCCACAAGGGGCAGGGCTACCTGCCACCCAAATATGTACTTGGCTGCCAATCAGACAAGAAGAGAAGAGAGCATCCTGTAGTGGCTCTGGGTCTCAGCCAGTAAAGACCTGATGTCTCTGGTAACTCTCAGCTCTGTGATAGAGTGCAGAGCTGCTGCATTTCCAAGCAGCAAAACAGTGCTTGTGCTTCCCAGGCAGCTGTGGGGCACCTTGGGCTTCCCAAAGTGCCATGGTTCACAGCTGCACACCCTGTGAATTACTGTGGGCCCAACAAAGAGGGACCAGAGCAGCACTGTATCGTCTTTCTGTTCATCTTTGAACCTGAGAGGGGAGGAAGGGTGGCCCTGGAGGGACGGGTAGAGGTCAACCTACAACACGTGCCTCCGGATGAGGCAAGTGCTCTGTGACAACCAGCCTGAGAGCTGCAACTATTTCCTGCCATTAACAATTGTGTGTTATAGACGTAATCTTTGGGGCACTGTTGCAAGCTCTTGCTTAAGTAGTTAAGCAGCAATTCAATGCTTCAGTATCAACTTTAAGCTAACTAAGCTCCTCCCTCACGCCTCTTCATGATGTGTTTGAACTCCCAGCCCATTGCTCTGGCTGAGGTTCAGAGATGGATGCACACAGCTTAAAAAATAACACACTGGTGGCTGCAAATGTTGTTCAGAGCAGGTGGGTGTGCTGCTGCAGACAGGCACAGGCTGGAGAGAGATCAGAGAAGCACCGTATGAAAGAAGTTTTGAGAAACAAGCCTAGCAAGAAGGTAGGGGGACCTCTAGGTAATCTGCAGGGGAAAGCACGAGGACAGGAGACACATCGGCTGTGCAGAAATGTTGAAGAAAGGGAAGATTTAGAGAGAGCAGAGCTCTAATTAGTCTGTGGACTGAGAGGCAGCACTGAGAGGTAAGGGGCTGGAAAAGCAGTAGGGTTTCCATGAAAGATGTTTGTGAACAGCTGATGGTGAACTCCATCAGGTGGCCCTCCCCAAGGCTGGCTTGATGGATCTAATGAGCCAAACCAAGACTCTCAGTTACCATATGGGAGGATAAGGGAAAAGTGTATAGATGCTGAGGAGCCTGACTCTATTGGATGTTGCTGCTTTAGGGGTAATTCCTGCTCCTCTTCAAAGGCATCCCTGAATCACTGCAACCCTCAATACTGGAAAGCAGAAGAACCAGTGCAAAGCAGAGAGTGATGCAGCTGCTCCAGCACCGCCAAGGCTGCCGCATCAGTGACCCCCACCTGGGGATTTGGGGGTCACTCACTCTCCAGCCCAAAGGCCAGGAGAAGACAGGGAACCTCTATGCACTAACTCTTAGTCCTTCTCTTCCTGAAGGAGCATTTACCAAATTGAGACCATATGCTCAAGTTCATTGTGCTGCTCTTCCCTCCTGGCAACACTGGCCACAAGGTGGTTTGAAATGTCATTCTCTGTGGCTGACGTGCAAGATTTTCAAACCAAAGCAAAGGGTTGAGTGCCTGAGACCATCAGGGTGTGTTCCACAGCAGAGGGAATGGAGGCAGGCATCCAGTGTCTGCACACAGCACCGCTAATCTTCCAAGCTCTCAAAGGCTGTTTGATCTAGATTTTACCCTGTCTGTAAGCTGTGTACTTAGAACAAAAGGTAACTGCAAAAGTCTATGAGATTTGTCAACTGGAAAATGAATACCATTTGTACAGGGAGCAAAAGGTTTTATTTTTCCTGTGTTTTCTGTACCAGGGGTGTTAGGCAGTAATGTATTTTGTCAGAGACAGTAATATGGTCTTCAGCAGCAGCTGAATGTCCTGTAAAGAAGTTTGGGGACCGTAGTGCTTAGCACACACAGAACAGGTCTATAAGCAAATCTCAGGAACTGAGAAGAAAAAAGTATGGTAAAATTCAAATCCATTACATACAGATACAGTATCATCATCTAAAACATGCATTTGGGAGAGAAAAGAAGCACATTTGTAAATTGGATAACATCAGATTGCCAAAGCTGTGGTCAGTTACTTGCTGCCCTTATGGAAAAATCCTCTAGAATTGAATGGCAAGCATCTGCACTTAATGTAATCACCAGAATTCATTAGCAGGGAGACAGAGGACATGGGGTGGGTGGCCAGTGAATACTATGGTATAGTTACATCTCATTTTTATGTTTTTCTTTAATTGCCCTGCAGAACTTTTGCATGTGGAACAGAAATCAAAGTACCCCCTTGTGCAGACTGCACAGGCTCATGAGTTTCTGTCTGGGTTTATGACCCTGTGCTCTCACCTCTTATCTCCTTCTCCCTGCTCAGTGTGGGCTGGGAGCCCCAGAGAACAGACTGTGTGTGCATGCCCTACAAGGCACCTCACTCTACAAGCCAGCAGCTTTCATTAGACTCCTTTTGACATTGTCCCTCTACTAAATTCAACAGGATTTTTCCATTAATAGGCAAAAACAGCTTGGGGTTAGAGCCTTCTGCTGAACGAGAAGGAGAGCCTGCTTCCTGACAGTCATCAGCACCATCGCTCTCATCAGAGCTTTTGGCATGAAAGTCTTTGGGCCAGACAGCAGCTCTGTGCATAGAGCAGAGCTGACGGAAGCAGGCTGCCAGGTCACTCAAGGACTTCAGCACACCATAGGGCTGGTAGGGAGAAGGTGCAAAGTCCTAACAGGGTACAGCTTTATGGGTAAATGAAGAATATTGAGCAAACTGTACTTACCGCAATCTCTGTTACTAAAATATCAGTAATACTTCCCAACACTGTTACAAAATCAAAGACATTCCAGGCATCTCTGAAATAATTCTGTCAAATGAGAACACAAGGGGATAGAGAGATACAGGTGTTATTATCTCTTTGCAAGACAATTTGTTTGTTTGCTTGCTTTTAAATCACGAAATACAAGTATTTTAGGTAGAGAGGAAACGGTTGAAAGCAAATGAGAAAGGCACATACCAGCACACCAAAGGCAATGATCTTCAGCACACACTCCATTGAAAACATGGACGTAAAGACAATATTCAGGCATTTCAGCATTTCTTCATATGCTTCTGGAGCGTCGTAGAACTAAACCAGGATGGAAGGAAGGCTGTTACTGGAAATCATTTACGATGGCAGAGTAAAACCTTCCCAGCTGACTGAACTTGCTCCAAGGAGTTAGAGCATCCCCAAGAAGTGAACCGAATTTGTGCAGGAAGAGCAGGCTGAAGCTCCAGAGCTCCACTTTGCAGTGCCTCGTCACATCCAAACCACCGGATGGAATCCCACACGGCCTCTAAAAGCCACGTGAGGAAGAAGTGACAGCTGATCCTGACAGTCCACCCAGCTCTCAGGTTGCGAGCACAAAACCTCTACAGTAAACACTACGTTCTCTAACTTGTAACTGCAAAGATTCAGTAACAGCTCACTAACCTTCATCATGAGAACAATAGTATTGAGTGCAATCATGACCATGATAAAATACTCAAAGGGAGGGGACACCACAAATTTCCACATCTTGTACTGAAATGATTGCTTGTTCTGAGGCATGTAGCGGGTCAGCGGCTTGGCACTTATGGCAAAGTCAATGCAGGCCCTCTGCAAGACAAAAACAGGATGAAAAGAACACACACACACAAAAAAAAGGCTGGCAGTCTCCATCAGTCAGAATATTGCTGGGAGTAGCTCATTTACTGGGGGATGGTACTTTTAAGTGTTTCTTTCACATGACACAAGTACTGATTATTATCGTAAAATGCAGCACATCATCCCCAAATTGTGGTCACTGCTGACCCTGATGGATCTCCTAAACCCCACCGAGTTATAACCCCCCACAACCTGGGAGATGGTAACACTCAGCAGGTCCAAACCCCTCACTGGTTAAATAAATGAGTTCACAGACTCACTACAGAAAACATTTGGCCAATTTCTCCTGACAAAGAAATCCAGGAAATTAGGGTTAATGAAGGTGCTGCTTGTGTTTAAAGAAGTGTTATGAAGCTCAGGTCTGTTCTTGCACACAACCAGGTAATAACTTCTTTGAAAAGCAAACCAAACCAAACCAATAAATGATCCAACAAATATTAATGGGTGAACCCCTCAAAGGTATCTTGAGCTGGAAATTTTTACGAGCAGAAAAGCGCATTCAAATGGTGTCAATTCTGAAACAATTTCTCATGCATGACTGAGATTCAAAACCTCCAAGTTTGTCATACTGCACATCTCAGGGATACAGTTAGAAAAAAAATGTGGGTAATTCATGTCTAAATATTCTACTTTATTTTGGACTTTTTGTTCAAACAGACAGACAGTTGAAAGACTGTATAACCGATTAAAAGGAATCTCTTTTAATTAAAAATCTGGTTCCAGTTTCAAAGTTTTTGAAGGAGAAGGTTTTTTTTTTGGAGCCACAGGCAGAAGAGGCAAAGGATTTTACAGATACTAAAATTCTGCCTGGGTTTGTGAAGAAACTGGATACACTTGTGGAAGAACAATACACTGCTGCTGCTAACTACAGCAAGACCACATCTAACTCATGAGGTTCCTGAGCTGGAAGCAGTGCTGTTTGCTGGAGTGTGGAAGGAGAGCACTGCATGTGCTTGCACTATTACACTCATTCCTAAGGCATCTTTCGTGTGCTGCAGGGGAGCACTGTCTCAACCAAGCAAAATCAGACTGGTGAGGGCAACTTTCCACTGGGGAGCAGCAGCAACTTTCACTTTGATTTTTGATGAGCAGCCACTAAAATGCCAAACACTTCTGTCTGCTTTTGCACATACATGCTTGAGCTAACAATCAGCACTATCTCCACTCTGCAGCGGAGGTGTGGTCCACAGGGATATGGGACACTGCTCAGCTAAAGCACAGCATCTGGGGACTGTCCCTGGTTTTGCTTCTATGCAAAAGCCTGTAAGTGGAAGTCTGTAAGGGGAGTGATGTCTATATTCTTTAGGTCTTGCATTCAGCATATGCCACCACAAATTATGAAGCCCCTCCTCATGCAGGAGGGATGAAGACATAGTCCCCTCAGCACCAAATTGCTCTGAATCCCCCCAAGATGCCACCTCCCACAGCTGCTCAATCCATAGATGTGGGTACCTCGTTTTTCTCCAGGCTGCATTCTGACATCACTTTATCTCCTTGCTCTTGGAAGGTGATTATGATTAACGCCACAAAGATGTTCACAAAGAAAAAAGGGAAGACAACAAAATACACCACATAAAAGATAGACATTTCCATTCGGTAGCCAGGGCTGGGACCCTGCTCCTCATAGGTAGCATCCACTGAGTGCTTCAGCACACTGTAAGCAAGTGCAAAGAGAGAAGAAAAGTCAACAAAATCAGTGTGAAGCACCAATGACACTGCAATAGTCATTCACTGGCCTTCACTTGCATGGATGGTTTTCCACATATGCTCAGGTCAAACCTATTCCCACCTCTGTGATTAGGAAGAAGTTTTCCTTGAGGATATTTTTAGGGAAACCCTCTCTGTTTCCAACATTCTGATGAATGGTGGTGATTTACTATGTACAGCTCTACATATCCACCCTGGACAAGTGAGGGGAGAGGATATAGTTAGATCCAGCTTCTCTTCTGCTCTTGGTCAATATGAATGAAATAAGAGTGGGAAGAGAGGTACTGATGGTCTTTGAGTACCCAGGAGAACATAAGGGTTTGAAGAGTGGAGACCAATGTTGGTTTAATCATTATTTTACTGAATAGCTGACTGTGGAGGACAGTCCTGCTGCATAGAGATCTCTAATCATGAACTGCCATCTGTGTGTCCCAGCAGAAATGTCTGCCAAATTAAAGTGATATGCTGAACAGTACATACAATCTGGGGACTCAAATATCCCATGCATGTTCAGCATGGATCACAGTGCTTTTCCCCCTCATTTTCTTACATCTCCATGAAAAACTGTACACCTAAGGAAGATGTGCTTATCCGAGAGAAAACTGCCTAAGCATCAGTGTACAAGTCCAGAAAGGCATTGAGAACACTACTCACTGACTCACTCCATATTCACACAAGGGGAAGTTAAATCTTGGCTGATAAAGACTATTCTGATTTCCCATGTCACCTGTCCTTTTCACGTCCCTGAGTCATGGAAAACTGCCACTACCTCTGACCAAAAGCTGGTCACCCTGCCAGCCCCATGTACTCACGTTGGCCACCCTTCTCCTGTGGAGACAGTGAAAAGTGTCAGCAGAGCCCACAGCACGTTGTCGTAATGGAATTCATATTTTTTCCATTCCCTGGGCTGCGCCTCCACCTCATTTTTTTCATAGTCAAGGTACTGACCCCTAGGAAAAACAGAGATCCAGACCAAATGGGAGAGTTAAAAGCAAATCAGTTATGTGCTATAACCCAGTGAGAGTTTTGGAAAGCCCTAGGAACAGACTCCAGCCATACAGAGCCAAGAAATGGCCACAGGGTTAGTAGAATCACAGAACGGTTTGGATTGGAAGGGACCTTAAAGCCCTTCTTGTTCCAACCTCTCTTATGGGAAGGGACATCTCCCACTAGGTCATGTTAAGACAAACATAATATAAATAAAGGCTAGAGAAGCCTCAGAACTGGGCCTGAGGTTTAGAAACAAAATAAATGCCTTTTCAGGGCATTCATTTGTTGGGCAAAGCTGGCAGCTAACAGCACGGTGACCCCAAAATTGTCTGACCTCACTGAAACTGTTTTGGTTGATGGGGAGCAGTCTTTGGTTCCTACTTGAAAGCCGTATCTAACTTCAGAATTGTTCCTGCATTGAGAGACAGGGGCTCAGACTCAACATCTGGAGAGTTCTTCTCCACCCTAAATTCTTCTATGTCACACTTTTCTGCAATACATTTGCTTTGTTTCAAAGCAGAGCTCCATGGAGAGCCTTCTGGTGCATGGGTAGCAGCAGAGAGTGATGCAGGTGGACAGAAAGAGACAGTGCCTGGCTTGGAGATCAAGGAAACTATCCACTGGGAGAAGCAGGCACCTCAACAATCTGCTGCAAATGATAAAGTACCATAGGGCTTTTATAGTAGTCAAATGTCGTCTCTTTTCCTAGCTCATTGGAGATCTTTAACTTCCTACTGATTCTCTTTTGATTATTTATTCATTCTGTTTTCTTAATTTGCACAAGCTCCGAGAATCAAGGCAGCAGGTAGAAAGTGTGATCATGCCACCCTTTCCAAACTGCTTCTGTGCTGTATCTTGAATTCATACCCAGTCCTAACTGGGAGAAGGATATATGTATATGTATACATATACATATATATATATATACACACACACTGTTAACCACTTGAGGAATCACTTGCTAGCTCAGAGCTAGGAACGGTGAAGTAAAAGTGAAAATTCACTTCTAGAGTAATCGTTCTGAAGCACCACTCTTACTTACAGGAGCCCTCACCAAGCCCAGGAGATACCCGTGTGATGCAGCTCCTGGACAGCCAGGGGAACCTTGGGGTCCCTCCACAGCCCCTGCTCTTGCCATACCTGCAATCCTTCTCCAGCTCCTTCGATTCATCAGTGCAGTAGAAGAATCTGCCTTTGAAGAGCTGCACAGCAATGACAGCGAAAATGAACATGAAGAGCATATAAACAATGAGGATGTTGAGGACGTTCTTCAGGGAATTCACCACACAGTCAAAGACAGCCTGGGGACAACGAGACAGTGAGGTTAAGGGGTCAGGAGAAAGACCAAGTACATTACCTGGCATCTAACATCTGTCTACACATGACAGCAGTTACTCAATGCCTCACCCGCGTGCAGTTTGGCTCACACACCAAGTGTTTGGTAGGAGAAAACATTGGCTTCCTACAACTCTTCCTTGCTTGATGAGTTTATCATGCCACTGGATTTTTTTTGGTGCTGCCCACAAAATTAATGAAGACAGAGAAATATTAGCCCTGAGCAAATATTCCCATGGTGAATTATGAAATGAAAAAGTTTCTTGTGTTTAATTTATTATCAGTGGATAGGGAGAAAACCTCATGAAATCTGTAACTCATTGGCAGTTATTTGAACTGTTTGAATAATAAGGAAAATACACCAGATGCAAAACAACCGAATGCTTTGAACAGTAATGAAGTGTCTATCAAAATTAAGTGTGAATAATCTACTGAGCATATGTCACTTCTGAACTCTCTGTGAATAACTTCTCGTACATTCATTATTTGGTTATTAGTCACCGATTCATTGTTACAAGTAATTTGCAGCTTAATTTTAGTCTGAGGAGTTTGTCATAATAATAGAAATGGAGCCATGTTGCTGCCTGAGCACAGGGCTTGTACAATACTGTTTCTGTTTCTCTGAATGGAAGTGAATAATTCCCAGAATTATGCTCCTAATGCAACACAGAACCCAAAATTAAAACACTGCAAGTATCTCTAATCACTCTATTAATCTTGCTGATTGTTGTGTACAAGATCTCATCCAGGAAAAAAAAAGGGAAAGAATTTTGAAGACAAGCCACGTGAATACAACTTCTGCTTCACAAAGATTCCTGAATACTTCTTTAGAAATGGTAAAATTACTCTGTAAAATGACTTGAAAGTAAGGAAACGTTCTGCATTCTGCAGTACGACTGGGCTGCTCTTGACTGTTGTAAGACCCAAGCATTGTGCATTTCAGAGATTTCTAAACAAATAAAGACTATTTTCCACATTGTTCAACATTACATTTCCTTATCTTGTGAGGTAAACTTAGTACGCATAAAAATGCGTAGAATGAAAATTATTCAGGCATGAATTGCAGGTAAGGACAAAGGCAAATCTGTATAATAAGTAACTCTAATTTTTATGTAGCACTGTGTGAAAACAGGAATCGTCAGACGTTGTTTCACCATTGCAAAAGCACCCTTCATTCTTCCTGTCTCTGACAGAAAAAAGCCTGGAAGCACCAATGAGACATGAAGACGTTCTATAATAGATATTCCAGAGATCCAAAATGCAGAAATGATTAAATACTGTAACGTCTTCCACTCTCCTTCCAGGGCTGGCTCTATCTCAAAGCATTCTTGAGATGTTCCTGAATAAGTAACCACAGGACATTACATTTATTTCACTTCGCAGCATAGCATTATAGAGATGAAAGGGTGCTGCTATAAAACCCCATGCCATATATTCTTTAATAGAAAAGATGAGCAGATTAGAGCTCCTCACACAGCAGTGACATTTCTCTTTAGACAGACCATGGAAAACCTATTTTCTCATGCATCGTTTCTAGGAGCATCACATGTACAAATAGTAATTTAATTTATTGGCAACATTTTTTCCTTCCTGTTTTTAGAAGTTTGGTTTTTATATGGATTCACAATAATTCATAAATTGCATACAATGTTTGCAAAATTAACGAGTGTTTGACATTTGCCAAACATCTGCATGGTTATTTTTATGAGTCTGGCAAAGAGACTAATTGCAAGAAAATAAAAGGAACAAAATTAACTTGGGTGAAGTTAACTCCATCAGCTTCCACTCAGATCAGCTGCAGACCTCCAGAGAAAGAAAGCTTTGGGGTTATTCTCTAACTGTATGGTGAACAGAATGAATAATGTCAAATAGTATTGTAGTCGAGATATTTTACAGATGGTATAGTAAGAAAGATTACCTTGATGAAAAAGAGACAATCAAAATAAAGGAAAATGCTCATCTGCATCCTAGGCTCACAGTAGGAAACTCCAAAAGAGCAACCTCCAAAAGGAGATCCTTCCTCAGTGGTGGTCAGCCCTTAAATGAGGTCTGGGAGAAGTGAAGCCATACTCCACCACTCCTGGTCACACAGGTGCACTGCCTTCACCTGTGCTCCCGTGGCTGACCCAGTGCTCTCAAGTGATCCATCAGCATTTCAGGCCGTGATTCAGCATTTCCCATACACTAACCTTTAATTTTGGCAGCCGTTTAATGGTCTTCAGTGGTCGTAGGACCCGCAGAACCCGCAGTGACTTGATTGTGTTGATGTCCTTGCCTTTGGTTCCTCTGCAAGGTATAAAAGGCACAAGAACAACAAGGGGGAATAGTTTGGTCCTCGGGCCACTAACAGACCATGCAGAGCTACCCAGTGGTGTCATGTTTTCCTCCCCTTGGATGCAGAGGACTGGATTGGTGAGGACTGCAGGTGACCACTCACTTGTGATGTATGGAGGAAAGCTGGGGCAGGACGTGGATACTGCCAGACTCAGCCCCTCATGCTCTACAACACTTCCCAGCTTCTAAGTGTATCCAGGAACCAGTGGCCTTCCTACCCAGCTCCCCTCTGGCAGCACTCACAGCGGGGCAGTACACATGGGCTAAAGCCACTGGAAGGCTCACTTCAAAAGTGAGAAGGCCACACTGGGTGCTCTCCCTGCCCCAGGCAACATGGGAAGACAAGAGGACATTTCATTGTGCTTCTGGTACCCCTCTAGCAGGGAAGCTGTGTTGGGACCAGCAGGCAGTGAGCAGTGGCTGGAGATTTTGTGGTGAGAAACGATGCTCTGCTCAGGACCAGAGCCGTTCTGTGTGCTCATACCCTTGTCCTCAGGTTTCATTTGGAAGACATGCTACCAAACCCATGCTGGATCATGTAATATGATGACATATTACACGCTTGGAACAGCGATAGGGCAACTTCCCACTTATGCATGCAGATATTGTCAATCACTCTATTTTTTCAGTTTTTGTGTGTGCAAGACCATTGCTTTCATTACCACAAAGAGGAACAGGGGAAGAAAGGAGCTACTTTTCTCGTGCACTTTCAAAATAAATGGAAAAGAATTATATCCCTCCCCACAGTTATATCTTCTTCCAAACCAACAGAAAGAAAAAAAAAGGCATTCTCCTTCATTTAGTATGAAGTGAAAATGGGATGGAAACCTTTAACAGAGTTTTATTCATGACTCGAGGTTTGGGTCTGAGGCTGAACTGGAATAACACAGGTGGGAATGAACAACATGTTGAGCAGACACTGAAATACCTACGCTAGTCTTCAGCTTGCTAACAGAGTTTCTGTAACAGGAAAGCAACACAAACACAAACACAACACTGGGGACCCCTCACAGTATCTGCATGGAAGTGAGCTGCAAAGCCTACCAACAGCCTGTTAGCATCATGTTAGAGAAGTATGGACTCTGGGAAGAAGTGATCTCCTTTTGTAGGAAACTGACCTCGCTGAGTCCTGAAGAGTGCTTTTTTGTGACCAGGTCACTTCTAACAGACTAGAAATTCAACACTAAGACTGCATTACTCAGTACAAATACTGGGCCAGGTCCCGCAGCCTAAAAGCACACATTCCTCTGTCATATCCAGACATTTTTTCACAATTAGCCATAATTGCTGTTGTCCTGAAATACAATTAGAAGTGAGACATAAGTAATTTTTGGAGGGGCTGTAGGTTATCTCCTAATGATCTATATGCTGAAAATAACATGCCTTAGCTTGGGATTTAGTTGGAATAGAGAAGAGGAGCAAAGGAGCAGAGATTTACCCTCTCTCTCCCTGCCAGTCTTTCAGGGCTGTTTTAGGGCCATTTCAGCAGCAGCAGTAGATGTAAGCTGCCTGCATGCAGGGCCCTAAGTCTGTGTGGCTGTGCCAATGCTCATGGAGTTACAGGACTGATTCCTTGCTGCAGAAAAGCATATTTAAAAGAAGTATTCCTTTTGTATTAGAAACCCTTTAATCTGGTCTGGATGAAGCAGACACAGCCAGCATAGTTAAGGTGGTTTTCTCTTTAGGTTTGAAGATAAATGAAGATTTGCTCTGTGTTCGGCTTTGCATACTTGCTTTCAAATCACCAACTACTACTGAGCAGGAAACAGAAGGGAGTGAAGAAGTAGGAGCTGAGGCATGCAGGGGTGAAAGAAAAGCAAAGGTGAGTGGGTTGAGGGACGTGTGCTTGGGGCTGAAGAAGAAAAAAATGCATTAAGTAGGAGACAGGGATACCTTAGACCAAAAATATATTAAATCCTTGAACATTTGCAGCCACATTTCTGGTTTACAGATACACTCACAGCCCAGCTTAGCAGCACAGACCCTTGTTAGTAGCAGCTGAACTTTGACAGTGCTCAACTGGTTCAAGTTGAGCAAAATATTTCCATACTATATTTTCCAATATGCCTGATCCAAGAGATCTAAAGTCCTATTTGCTGTGCTGCTGTTTATTTGTGTCAAACAACAGTTGCAGCAGTAAGGCCTCTGGAAAATGAAGCCTGAGATACTTCTTGACTCTGAAGGAGCCATCTTGGATAAGAGAGAGCTGGCCCCAAGCATGGAGCAATAACCTGTGTGAGTTTAATACTGCAGGATGGCTGGATGCTTAACCCAACCTTCTGGGGACAGCAAATCCTTCCTCTTCGGTGGATGAAGGATTAGGTGGCTTTTTCCACACCAAGGAAGTGTGAAGACTGCTCTGAGAGCTGGGAAGTGAAGTGAGACAAGGCTCCCGTCCTATGACATTCCTTCTGCTGAATGAAAGACACTAAGAAGAGCTGATTTTATTTTTCTTTCTTTCAGGCACCCAAGCAAATAAAGAGTATGAGCTGATTAAATGTTAATGGTATTTATGATCAAAGTCCTATAGAGGATCCTAAAGAGTCATACTAACTTCTTGTCACTGAGAGATTTACTATAAGAGAAAGATTTTCTGAAGGACTGGTGCTTAGAATCAGAGCTTTGTAAACGGTATTTTGATTAAATGTAATTTTTTTGCAAATATTTCAGCCAAATAAAACCTGAAGAATTGGTTTTACTGTTTTTAAGAGTTACATCTACCCTATTTTTTTTTATACTATGCTAGTGCAAAGCCACAAATCCCAAAAGAAAAGGTCTAGATGGAACTAAGATTCTGTCAGAAGGTGAATACAAGAACACATTTGACCAGAGCAGTCACAACTACACATTTGTCACCACAAAACTAAACGTGGATGGAAGGAAAAGATCTGTAAAAACTACCAAATTCATAAGAACTATGGAAGAGCAAGCAGGAGAAAGACAGACAGCAAACAGACCCAGTGTCGTGCTGAGGGAGGGAAAAAGAAAGAAAGAAAGAAAGAAAGAAAGAAAGAAAGAAAGAAAGAAAGAAAGAAAGAAAGAAAGAAAGAAAGAAAGAAAGAAAGAAAGAAAGAAAGAAAGAAAGAAAGAAAGAAAGAAAGAAAGAAAGAAAGAAAGAAGAAGAAAGGAAGAAAGGAAGAAAGGAAGAAAGGAAGAAAGGAAGAAAGGAAGAAAGGAAGAAAGGAAGAAAGGAAGAAAGGAAGAAAGGAAGAAAGGAAGAAAGGAAGAAAGGAAGAAAGGAAGAAAGGAAGAAAGGAAGAAGGAAGAAAGGAAGAAAGGAAGAAAGGAAGAAAGGAAGAAAGAAGAAAGGAAGAAAGGAAGAAAGGAAGAAAGGAAGAAAGGAAGAAAGGAAGAAAGGAAGAAAGGAAGAAAGGAAGAAAGGAAGAAAGGAAGAAAGGAAGAAAGGAAGAAAGGAAGAAAGGAAGAAAGGAAGAAAGGAAGAAAGGAAGAAAGGAAGAAAGGAAGAAAGGAAGAAAGAAAGAAAGAAAGAAAGAAAGAAAGAAAGAAAGAAAGAAAGAAAGAAAGAAAGAAAGAAAGAAAGAAAGAAAGAAAGAAAGAAAGAAAGAAAGAAAGAAAAAGAAAGAAAGAAAGAAAGAAAAAGAAAAGAAAGAAGAAAGAAAGAAAGAAAGAAAGAAAGAAAGAAAGAAAGAAAGAAAGAAAGAAAGAAAGAAAGAAAGAAAGAAAGAAAGAAAGAAAGAAAGAAAGAAGAAAGAAAGAAGAAAGAAAGAAAGAAAGAAAGAAGAAAGAAAGAAAGAAAGAAAGAAAGAAAGAAAGAAAAAGAAAAAGAAAGAAAGAAAGAAAGAAAGAAAGAAAGAAAGAAAGAAAG